>NW_026652278.1:119377731-119468812 GCF_009828535.3 Hylobates moloch
AAAACACATGAAAAAATGCTCATCATAACTGGCCATCAGAGAAATGCTAATCAAAACCACAGTGAGATACCATCTCACACCAGTTAGAATGGCCATCACTAAAAAAGCAGGAAACAACAGGTGCTGGAGAGGATGTGGAGAAATAGGAACACTTTGACACTGTTGGTGGGACTGTCAACTAGTTCAACCATTGTGGAAGTCAGTGTGGCGATTCCTCAGGGATCTCGAACTAGAAATACCATTTGACCCAGCCATCCCATTACTGGGTATATACCCAAAGGACTATAAATCATGCTGCTATAAAGACACATGCACACGTATGTTTACTGCGGCACTATTCACAATAGCAAAGACTTGGAACCAACCCAAATGTCCAACAACAGATATACATAATCTAAAGACGATTAAGGGTCAGGAAAAAATGGACATGGATACATATGTAAAAAATGAACATTGTCACATGTATAAAAAAAAAAAAAGAAAGAAAAAAGTAATAAAATGGACTTTATCAAAATTTTTAACTTTTGCTTTTCAAATTTTTTCTGAAGTTAAGAGAATGAAGACAAGCCACAAACAGGGCTAAAATATTTCTAAACCATAGATCTAATAAATGACTTGTTTCAGAATATATCAAGAACTTAAATCTCAACCATAAGGAAATTTTTAATATCCAATGTTTTTAAATGAGCAATTTCAACCTACACTTTACTAAAAAAGATACATAGATGGCAAATAACATGAAAAGATGTTATCATTAGTCATTAGGGCAATACAAATTATATAATATATTATATATTACAAATATATAATTATTTATAAATAATATATTTGGAAATATGTATTTGTAAATATATAGTAATATGTATTTGGAAATATGTATTTTTAAATATATAGTAATATATATTTGCAAATATTTGTAATATATAAGATAATACATATTGCAAATTATATATTGTATTATATCATTAGTCATTAGAGCAACACAAATTAAAATTGCAATGAGATGCAAATACACACTGATTAGAATATCTAAAATTAAAAAGACAGAAGACTGCCAATATGAAGTGTTGGTGAGGATGTGGAAAAATCGGAGTTCTCCTACACTGCTGATAAGAATACAAAATAATCCAACCACTTTGGAAAACAATTTGGTAGTTTCTTAGAAAGTTAAACATCTGCCTACCATATGATACAACCATTTCACCCCTAGGTACTTACGCAAGAGAAATGAAAACATACGCTCATACAAAGATGTGTGGATGGATGTTCATAACAGTTTTATTTGCAATGGCCAAAAACAGGAAACAACCCAAATGTCCAATACGTGAATGAAGGGATAAACAAATTGTAGTACATCCATACAATGTAATACAATTCACAATTAAAAAAATAAAATTACTGTGAAGTGCAGCAACATGGGGACTACATACTCTGTGATTTCATTATGCAAAATTCTTGCAAATGGAAGCTAATCTATACAACAAAAAGCATATCAGTGGTTGCCTAAAGGGTGATAGGCAGTAAAGAGGGATTACAAAAGCAAACAAGGAAACTGTTGAGGGATTAGTATATTCAATGTCTTCATTGTGATAATGGTTTCATGGGCGTAAACATATATCAAATCTTATCAAGTTTTCCACTTTAAATGTGCAAAGTATTTTGTTATATATTATACCTCAATAAAGCTGTTTTTGAAAGCTATGAATCAAATAAAAATAATCACAGATATGAATAATATTTATATAGTCATAATAATATAAGCACTGGCTATTAGTTTAACCAAAATTGTGACATATTTTTGGTGGGGAGACCAGAGGCTGGGTTGTTTCATTTGCTGGGTTCATTTGCATTTTTCTGATTTCTAGTAAGGTTTTGCATCTCTTCATATATTCATTGGTCATTTGGATATTTTTTCCCTTCTGTGAATTGTTTATTCATGAACTTTGGCTGTGTTATCCTTGCTGATTGGCTGGAGGTCCTTGTATATGCTAGATATTAATCCCTTTTTAATTATATATGCTGCCCTGTCTTCACTCAGGCTATCCCTGACAGTTAACATTTTCTAACTCCTTTCCCTTCTTTGAAGGCCACCTAACCTTCCCTGTCCAAACCACTAGGCAGGTCATAGTGTCAGTTGTCTTTATCCCTCAGTACTGTCCTTAAATATAATATCCTGAATAAACTAAAACATATCCTCAAATGTCATATTAGTCTATAAGATAGAGGTCTCATTAAAGAGTTTTCCTGAAGAATAACTGCCCCAGCCAGAGAAATTTATACCTGGCTTTAGAAAACTGCAAGCTATGTCAAATTGGAGATAAAGAAAATAATGTGTTGTTAAACTTGGTCCACCCTCCCAAATTTCCCCACATCCACTTATTTGCTTATGAGGCAGTAAAGTACAGTGGTAAACCTTTGGAGTCTGATAGATATTATCTCAAATCCCAGAGTCTTCATTTTCTAGGTAAAAACGAGGTTGGTAATACCTACCTCACAGGACTGTTTCCATGCTTAGGTATGATAGTGTGTCCGGAATTTATTCCTTCTGGTGGGTTCTTGGTCTCACTGACATTAAGAATGACGCCACGGACCTTCGTGGTTAGTGTTACAGCTCTTAAAGATGGTGTGCCCAGAGTTTGTTCCTTCATATGTTCAGATGTGTCCAGAGTTTCTTCCTCCCGGTGGGTTCGTGGTCTCGCTTACTTCAGGAGTGAAGCCGCAGACCTTTCCAATGAGTGTTACAGCTCTTAAAGGTGGCATGTCCAGAGTTGTTTGTTCCTCCCAGTGGGTTCATGGTTTCACTGACTTCAGTAATGAAGCCGCAGACCCTCGCGTTGAGTGTTATAGCTCATAAAGGTAGTGTGGACTCACAGAGTGAGCAGCAGCAAGATTTATTGTGAAGAGCAAAAGAACAAGGCCTCCACATCATGGAAGGGCACCTGAGTGGGTTACCGTGGCTGGCTTGGGTGGTCACTTTTATTCCCTTATTTGGCCCCACCCATGTCCTGCTGATTGGTCCATTTTACAGAGTGCTGATTTGTCCATTTTACAGAGTGCTGATTGGTGTGTTTACAATACTTTAGCTAGACTCAGAGTGCTGATTGGTGCGTTTTTACAGAGTGCTGATTGCTGCGTTTACAATCCTTTAGCTAGACACAGAGTGCTGATTGGTGCATTTACAATCCTTTAGCTAGACAGAAAAGTTCTCCAAGTCCCCACTCCACCCAGGAAGTCCAGCTGGCTTCACCTCTCAATAGTGCATGGAAATGCTTCCTTAGCACAGTATCTAAAGCACAGTATGCACCCAGTAAATGATACCATTATTATTACCTAGACTGCCTGTATTAGTTTGTTCTTGCAGTGCTATAAAGGAATACCTGAGGCTAGGTAATTTATAAAGAAAGGAGGCTTAATTGGCTCATAGTTCTGCAGGCTGTACAGGAAGCATGGAGCATGCATCTGCTAGGTTTCTAGTGAGGCCTCAGGAAGTTTTCAATCATGGCAGAAGGCAAAGGGGGAGCAGGCACGTCGCATGGTGAGAGTGGGAGCAAGCAAGAATGCAAGGGTGGGGGGGGGTCCTAGACTCTTAAACAACCAAACCATTCATGTGGGATCAATCCCCATGATCCAGTCTTCTCCCACCAGGTTCCTCCCCCCTCCCACCAGGGAATCACATTTCTACATGAGATTTGGAAGGAACAACTGTCCAAACAATATCACCACCTTTCCCCAGTCCACTCTCCCTTTCATCCTGGCAAAAACCCTTTTATTATTTCGTTGCAAGAGTAATTGCAGTTTTTGCCATTTTTTTAATTTTTAATTTTTTAAAAAAGTAATGGCAAAAAACACAATTACTTTTGCACCAATCTACTTATCCTGTAAAGCTCAGTTCAAAAGCCTTCTCTTCCATAATAAATGACACTCGGGCACAGCTCTCGGCACAGCTCCACTGAAGCACCTCTATCACTTACCGACGCTCATTGGGTCATGAATGAGGAACCACCTCCTCCTGCCGTTCAAGCATAGGGGCCTATTACATAAAGGGAAGAAAAATAAAAGAAGAAAATGTCTAAATTTGTGATCCACCCTGCCATCACTGCTGACTCCAGTGGTGTCTGTGGCTGATCAGGGAACTGGCTAAATATGAATATGTGGGAGACCAAGTAATATTAACTGAAAAAGATCTGCTAGAGGGTGGTTTCAGAGAGCATCCCTTCCACCACTGCGTGGTTGCAGAGATGCCCAAGAAACACTGGACTCTGGAAAGAAAGAATTACTGTTGGTTTCACCATGTACTGCTGTACCTATGACCCTTGAATTGGCAAGTTATTGTATTTCTTTGGATGAGTAACGAAAAAGGCTTTGGCATAAATCAGAAATTCTGAAGAATGAAGTATCACTGTAGCACCATGCACTTCTTAGTAGCAGAATGGAATGAACCATCTGTTAACCTCTACGAAAGAAGAGGTGCCCAGGGAAGACAGCTGGAGACCCTTCGAAACCGACAAGGAGTACTTGCTAAAAATGGCAGCAGAGGAGTGAAGCGGGGTGTAGATGATGACAACATCCATTCTACTTTAGAACAAATTCTCAACTTATCTTGCTTTCTCTCCTGTTTATAGTCAAATAATAGAATGAAAACTCATTTCAAAATTTCATTACCAGTGGCACTGTTGCATGTTTGGAATGTCGTCTCTTTAAAATGACAATACTGTATGCAATTTGGAGTAGATTTCTCCTTGAACAACTTTTAATAAACTAGGTAGCATGATCTTAATATATATGAAAAAGTCGTTCTTTTTTCTTTTTTTTTTTTTGAGAAAAACTCATTCTTGTAAATCATTTAAATGGGTACGATGTACACACTGGTATTTAGAGTTTCTGTTTTAATTCTTTTTAAATAAACTATCATTTAATCTTAAAAAAACTATACGCAAATCCAGCTCTCACAAACAAGTACAAGCCAGCTTCAGCACACCACTGTTTAAACTCTATCATCACCCCCAAAATTTTAATCACTCCCTTTTCTGTGGTCTCAAGCACATTATTCGTTTGACTTCTGTGTATGGGAGAATACTATGATGAGCTCAATACATAACTATTTCCCACAGTAAAATGTGAACTCCCTAAAGTTAGGAATAATTACCCATGTCACCCATTATTCTATATATATAAAACACAATAGTTTTCTTCTTGAATATAGCTAGCAACTAGAGTAAGCACTTTATACAAATACAAATGATAAAGAGATAAGCCAAAGAAAAAGGAAATAATATTGACCAACCATAAAGAAAATGATCTTTTAAAATCACATGTCACCCATTTTTCTATATATATGAAAACACAATAGTTTTCTTCTTGAATATAGCTAGCAACTAGAGTAAGGAAATAATATTGACCAACCATAAAGAAAATGATCTTTTAAAATCACAAATGAAGAAGGGAGGAGGAGGAGAAGGATGAAGAAAAGGAAAACAGGAAGAGGAGAAAAAAGAAGCGAAGGAGAAGGAGAGGAAAAGATGGTAGAGAAAAAGCCCATAGAAGCTTCTGAATATAAGTGTCCTACAATATGATCCCTTTTCAAAGTATTTAAACTGTGCACACCATGTAAATTTCATTGGTGGCCTTTATTTAAATTGCTATAAATTGATATGTATCTATCATTGATTAAAGGCAAAGTGTCAGCCCCATTTATTTTTATTTTATGTAAAAGAAAATTATGCTCATTTTTCTCAACATATCATTGTAAAAGCTCACATGGTGAGAAACTTTACTTGTGGGAACTTTTGCTTCTGGGTGAAAATTAAATGCTTAATTAAAATAATTTTTATTGGCCCTCTGTAACACTCATCTTTCTGAAAAGAAGTGTCATATATTGCAACACTTACAGTGAAAAAGGCTAATTCTCCAGTCTAAAAATATTTCCATCCTGCTTTAATGATGGTTTAATAAAGAAAGGAACATATATATTATTCAACATTTAAATAAAATGTGGCTTAACCTTTAAGCAGAAGGTTTTCATATTTTTTTAATTTTTTTCTTTGGAACTAAAATAAGACATATTGCATTGATTTAACATTCACATACCTGAAAAAATGTTTGCCCTACTCCCTGGCGGCAAAATCATTTTTAAAATTAGAAATGAGTAGTTATGACTTTACACAGTATTCTTGTCTTTTGAGTATGTTCCGGTCATCTACTTCTATTTAAAAACCACTCCAAATTAAAGTGGTTTAAAACAACAACAATCATTTCATTATCTTTTATAGTTTCTTTGAGCCAAGAATTTAGAGTAGGCTCATCTGGGTGGTTCTGGCTTAGGGCCTCTCTTGTATTACATGTATTATACAAGGACTTAGAACTTTCTGAGTATTACAAAGAATATTTTAGTCCTATCTAGCCCTTAAATCTTTGTCCCAAAGCCCGTTTTTGAAAACAGTTTGTTATCTGAAATGACTGCCCTGAACCTTTTCCATTTTCTATAAATTCCACTCAAAACGGAATAATTTGTTCTTTTGTTCATCACCCTCCTTCCATTTGGTCATGGGCAGTAAGAAGCCAGATTGATCCTTCAATATTCCACCTGGAAATCTCATAAGCTAGAGAACCACTGAGTTCATTAGGCACATGTTCTATGTTCTGCATTCATACAGGCAAGAATTTTGCTAAATTTTCTGTCACTACATAACAAGGGTTCTCTTTTTTCTAACTTCCTGTTACATTTTCTTCACTTTGCATTAAGCCCTCACAGACAGCCTCCAAGATCCGTTAGGCTTCTGCTAACACTCTCCTCAAGATCCTTCGAGCTCTTACTGACACCCTCCCTAGGTGCTTTGGGATTTCACTAAGTCTCTTCTAAAGGATTCTGTCCACTGCCCAGTGGACAAGCCCATAGGTTTTGTTATGTTAGCACTCCATTTCTGCATCAAATTCCGCTCCATTAGTCTACTGCTACATGATGAACCACACCAAAAGGTAGTCACTTAAAACAACAACTATCATTGTTATCTTTCATTATTTCTATAGGTCGGAAATTCAGAAAGGGCTCCGCTTATGGTTCTGACTGAGAGTTGCTCATTTGCACTCCACAGTAGGTGGAGCTGGAACAATGGACAGCTGAATCAGCTGGGCTAATGACAGCTAATGTTTCTCCGTCCATGCAGATTCTATGCTTCTCTATGTGGTCTCTCCATGTGGACTAATTTGGACTTCCTCACAGCACAGCAGTGCCAGGGCAGCTGATCAGCATACATAGTCTGACTTCCTCTGGAGGAAGCATACTAGGAGAGCCAGATAGAATCTTATGGCTTGTTCTGAGTTAGTATCAGAACTCATGCAAAGTCATCTCAACTGCATTCTATTTGTAGGAACAGTTATAATCCCACCCAAATCCAAGATGAGGGAAAGAATTAAACTCCACCTTTTAATGGGGAAGCAGGACAGGATTTATTTTGCAACCATTTTTTGAAAATATAATTTGCTACATAATTATACTTTTCAACTTTGTTCTGTATGGTTTCATTTTCTAGCTGTTTTTAGGCAAGAAGTAAAATAAACCATTAGTCATTGGAACAGGATCTCCGTTGGGGCTGGGGGAAGGGGCCATGTTTTTACCATGACTCCAAGATTATGGATTCATAATCCTGATTGCTAAATGAAATCAGGCTTTCAGTGTATACTTTAAATGGAAACCATGCCTTCTGTTCTTGAAAATGTATATTTATAAATATAATTATTTTGTTATTCTGCCAAGAAATGCTAGGATATAGTGCTATTATATACCTCAGTTCCTCTACAATGAATGGTATTAAATATCAAACATTTATTTCTTCTCTTATTTGTCTTACACATATAAAGCTGTCTTTTAAATAACTTTATCAACATGCCAAATAACATCACTAGTCATATCTGGTTGATGGGGTTAAAAATCATTTTTATCTTGTTCTAAACATTTTTTACATTGACTAAATCTAGTGAAAACTATTACTTGTATTATTGGAATGGAATCCATGCTCTTTTCAATTTAACCTTATCTCTCTGTATCGTATGTTAACATGATTACAATTTTGAAGATTATATTTTCAGGGATTCTAACACTTCCAAATGTCAATGAATATTGCTGTAACACATAATTAAGAGAAAGATAACTATATGGAAATAAAATTTAATGAACACTTTAATACATCTAGTGCCATATATCCACACATAACATAATTCACTCCTGCACTAAAGAAGTGTGAATAAAACAATACAGTACTCCCTAGAAAGAGGGACCCATCCATCGTACAAAGTGTGATTTATGATTCTGTGGCAGTTTGGGGAAGCAGGCCTTCATAACCTACTTCTACTATCCAAACAAAACCACATTTGCATTTACCACTACCGAACAGATGTAATCACATAATACAAATATCTCTTGTCTCTGCCTCTGAATAAAGTGATCTTTTCTGGAATGGAACATACTCTGAATTTCTTGGAACAGTTCAATTCTAATCATTGTGTCTCATAAGTATGTTTATATGTCTTAATTTGCATTGGGGAAAATAATTCCCATACTACAGGTCTTCCATGCTAACATCTCCAGCAAGTCCTATGCCAACACACAACCAAAGGTCCAGGTGAAAATTTAATTCAGCAACCTCAAAGTAGAAAGACCATAGATTTTGTTCACATTCCTACCGGATCACATATTATCCCTGGGATCTTTAGAAAATTACTTCTCTCTAAGCCCCTTTCCTTGCTTGTATAATAGTATATGGTATAATATACCTACCTCAGAGACTAGATTTGGGGAATCCATGCAAGGATGTAAGGTGTATGATACATGAGTTACCTAGAAGCTGATTTTCAGTAGTGAAGGTTTAGCTTTATTTACTTGGATTCTTGCAGGGATCTAAGAAATGCCAAGAAAAAAGAGAAAGTCGAAGTCTAAATGAGGTGGAGAGAGGGTTTTTTCTTGAAATAACTTTGTTTCCCTTCAAAGCAATAGTTTATTTCCCCAAGAAACAAAGGCTCCTCGGAACTCAGGCTGCTAAGGGACTGTTTTAGCTCTATGAGAACAGGACCTGGATTCCAACCCTGACCTTTGTACAGCTGACTAGTTAGGGGTTCATATCCATTCTAATGCAAACACATGAAAACAATTAAACAGCCAAATTCCAGGCAGACTTCTCAATACTATGGCTTATTTAGCTCTTAGCAGGGGATACTGCTGTGGCCAAAAAAACCTGGTTTACCACAGAGTGATGTCTGAAGAAAATATAAAATCGTATCAACAAGTTTGTTACAAACCACATCTTAACAATAGAATAAAGTTTGAATATTCCATTGGTGGTGTGTATGTGTACCCTCTGCATAATGATGTCTACCCTAGAAGATTGAAGTGGAAGATAAAAATAGACTAGATAATTTGAGCAAGAGGAATAATAATAAAACCTGCTACTTATTCAGGGAGGAAAAAAAGGTGATTGTTCTAATATTTGAATTTTGTTGACTCAAATAGTTTGAACACTCAGTTCTCATTTACAGATAATTTTCTAACCTTCCACCTTCTTTTATCCGTTTTAACACAGCTCAATATTATGGAATTGGCAGATCAAGATTTTCAAAAGACATCAGCCACTGAGTCTCAAAACTTCACATTAAATCCAACTAAAAAATACAAGTAGTATTTTTATTGCTATTTTATTATTTTTATGGCTATAAACCAAGATAGACTCCTTTCTAAAAGATATAATAGTTGCATCTCCAGATAATCAAAATGGTGATGCATTTTTAATCATATAAAATTAGAACATTTTGTATCCAGGTATCATGGAGCAATAGGGATACTGATTTAAGGTAAAGTTTCTGTCTGCAGAAATAAGATGGTATACTTTAAAGCTTTATGTCATATTTGTGACTTTTCATTCATTATAAAGTTACCTGTGTGATATAAGTAAAGTTTGTCTCCAGATTATAAGAAGACAATTACTAAATAAAAATAGAAATGTAAAGAAATGAACACTATGAATGTTTAAAAAGATAGTCTTTCCTTTAGAAATCTCAGATTATGACAGTTCAACATATTCAAAACCATGAAGATTATTGACTTAATATAATTTTCATATCATAATCTTTTTAGGTACATTATTTTTAAGTTATTATACTCTTTCCTAAAATAGAATAGATAATGTATTCTTAGACATAGTATTTTCTGAGATCAAAAAACAATCAATAAATAAGTGAATGAATTCTATATCTATAAACATCAGGACCTTCAAACAAGAAATGAAGAAAAGGAAAATTAGCCTACCTCTCCAAATTAGTAACCTAAAAATCAGTCTTTGCTCATAAAACAGTAGTATATACAAATACTTCTTTTCTGGTGAATAGTGTCCTGCTTATTCCTTCTATCATCATATAAATCACCAATCCATTAGTCTTCTTAAGTTTATTCAAGACTCTTCTGTGGGTAGATGTGCCCTCTTTATTTTTTGAGTTGTTTTTATTACAGTAAAATATGTATAACATAAAATTTGTCATTTTAACCATTCTTAAGTAAAAAATTAGTGGCATTAATTACATATACAATGTTGTGCAACCGTCCCTACTGTCTATTTGATGGGCCTTCTTTGCACAGAGGAACACAGAAAAGCCGAGATGTTTCTTAGAAAACAGTTCTACAGAAATTAGCACTGTATTTTAATGTTTTTTTCTTCACTTTTCGAGGCTCTCAAATCTCTGCTCTCTCTGTTATTGACTTACCTAACTACATGTTTGGAGAGTGTGAAACATCATGTTTTCCAAACATACCAAATGTGACTCCCAGTTTTAATTAAAAAGTAATTTCAATTAAGACTCTTGTATGATACTGCTTTTAAAAAAGTAATTTCAAGACTTTGGGGTACTGGGAGATCTAAAACCTATATGAGTTAGAAGTTAGAACAGTTATCTCCAGTAATCCTTTCTCTACGGAAAGAAAATCGTAAAGAAAAAATGCAGAAAGTGGAATATTTCTTTTTCTCAAAAAAATGCTTTTTTTTTTAGAAGACAAAGATTTGGTGATCATCTCTTTAGGCAAAGAAGCTAATTTTCTAATATTTGTGAGAGAATGTCAAACCTATCTTCTACTCATATGGCTTTGCTCAGTTGATTTCTAAGTGTACAGATCTGCTCTTAATCAGAAACACAGAACACATGAACTTAGGTTCCTTGCCAGAAAATGCAGCCTCAAATTGGCTACTGACCAACTTTTATCAAAAGCCTACTTGCAAAAAAAAATAGCATTACTGAAAGGACATAGAATCCACTCATACCTTGAAAAGCTTTCAATTTTATTCCTGTGTGTCAAGATAATATTGGGAGACAGTAAGCCAAGGTATCTGTTGTTTTCCAGTACTCTCCCTTCAACACTGAGGCAGCACCAACAGCTTTCTATATGAACTACCCTTGGGTTACAGCAGATACAGAAAGAAAAAAAGGCAAAATCTTAAGCTTTTGAGTTCACAAGTTAACTTCTATAAATCTGTAGCATAGTCCTGGCTCTCAATTGCTAGTAAGGTACATGAAGTGAAAGGATGTTTTAAATTAAAAAAAAAAAAAAAAGAATTTCCTTAAAATACCAAAACTCAGGCCAGGCGTGGTGGCTCACACCTGCAATCCTAGCACTTTGGGAGGTGGAGCAGGCAGATCACCTGAAGTTCAAGGTGTTCGAGGAGTTCGAGATTACACTGGCCAACATAAAAAACCCCGTCTTTACTAAAAATACAAAAATTAGCTGGGTGTGGTGGTGGGTACCTGTAATTCCACCTACTCAGGAGGCTGAGGCAGGAGAATCCCTTAAACCCAGGAGGTGGAGACTGCAGTGATCAGAGATCACTGCCATTGCACCCTAGCCTGGGCCACAAGAACGAAACTACGTCTCAAAAAAAAAAAAATTCAGAGCCTGGCATATACACCAGAAATAAGGAGTAAAGGAGCATATTTGATAACCTGAAATAAAATTTTTGGCCTCCAAAATAAGAAGTCCGTGAGAAGTGAGGAAGAAAAAGATCACAGAATATGTTACCAGGTGTTAGATGCCAGTTGGTACATTAAAAAACACCCACTACTCTACTCCTCAATCATATTTGAACCTAGGAGGCAGTTTCATCCCATTGCTGAGTTGTACTGTGAAGGGGGCTGCTGTAGAACTCTCCAGAAGGTTGTTGACCCTGCAGCTACCACCACTGTAAGTTTACAGCAACTCACAGAATTGGTGGTGGGCCAGGAGCTGCTGTTGGTCATGAGGGCCAGCAGCTGGGAAGGAGAGCTGGAAGTGGAATGGGGAAGCATGGAGATGAACTGGAATCTGATGGCACTTGGCATCTGTCTTCACTGCTTCTAACCAATGATAACTTTCCAAGTATAATGGCTGCTGCTTTCACTTCTGCTTTCCAAATCTCCTCCAGCCTCACTTCTGGCCAACTCTAGTCTGGAAATATACAGTAAAACACAGTTCACAGCATAAGCTCATAGTAGAAGGTACAAGGAGTGAGACTACTGAGAGACAAAATGACAGTTATAAAATGGGTTAAGCAAGGATATATAAAAAGGAATAAAGAAGGCATTGCAGATGAAGCAACAGAATGAGCAAAGGCACAAAAGTGGAAATAAATATTATGTGGATAGGAAACCAGAATATGTAGGAGAGCAGGAGGACATAAGATTGCTAGATTGGCTTTAGAGGAGCCATATTATGCAAGACACAAATACCAATTAAAGTATACAAATAAGTACATTCTTGAGGAAGTTACTAAGATAGGAGTTAGGAGAAGATTAGCATAGCATGCACAGTGATTCAGAATAGAAAGAGGTTCAAAGGGATCCATAGAGGATTGCTGTTTATGAGATCATGAAAACATGGACAAGGATAGTGGCAGTGTGACAGAGAATAAAGCAAAATCTGAAAGACATACTAATTTACAAATCAACAGAACTTAATGCCACACCAAAGGGCAGAGCTTCCAGGGAATGAAATATGGGATAGCAAGTTAAAAAAAAATGCTTCAATGATTTATTCAACTATAAATGATTTTGAGCCATGACAACGGAAGTCAGATTTATGCAGTATAGCTCTTCACCACCAACTTCTCTAGATTATATAAAGCAACTTCAATAAAGCAGCTTCCTAAGGTGTCTAGAGAGCCCATTGTTCAGGATGGTGCTTGTTATATTCAATAATCGCTACCTTAGTTTAGACCTTCATAGACCATGTCATCTACCCCCAAATGAGAATAAACAAAGGCTGTTTATTCAGAGTTTGCCAATCAAGGGACTCAGTCATCATCACTTGCATTTGGCAAAGACTTAAAGACAAGCCACAAAGTGGGAAAGCTTTATAGTGAACCAAAAGGCTCAAGTATCCCCTGATTGTAGGTTGTTGTCATGGGGAAGCTGGTGTTGGGCTACCTAGAAGTAGAGCAAATTGTGTCATTGATTTGGAGAGCACATTTGACTTTCTCTGATTGATCCTCATTTGGAAGCATTCTGTTGCTTTATCTGGAAGCTTGGACATCATTGGCTAAGCCCTGGCCATTCTGGTCCAATTGCTGCAAAGGTTGTGGTTTTGCTTCCTGGGCATGTGGTTCAGAGTTGTATTGTCATATGTAGTCTGGTCATTGTCCATTTGCATATTAAGTCTTTCATTGAGAATATTTGAATGATAGTTCATTTTTTTCATTAATTTAGTAACTTTACTGATTCATATGTCTATGGGTTTTAATCTCCAAACTATAAAATTGTGTTTAACTATGTGACAAACACCAAGTATTGTGAGAGTCTCCCAAAAGGAGGGAAAAAAGTAGTTATCAACCTGGTAGATGAGTCAGCCCACCTTATTTTTTACTACAACCATAATAATAGTATAATCTTCCTAGATCACAACTTTCATCATGTCATGACTCAGTTCAAAAGTCTATAATGGCTTCTTGTTGTCAGCCTCCTTTTTGTAGTGTCAAGCTCCACCATCCATTCATTGCTCAAACAGTTATTGAAAGCCTGCAACATGTTAGGCATTGTGTTTAAATATTGGAGATGTAGTCCATGCCTGTAAAAAGTCCAATGTTTAACATGTAATGTAATAAATACTAATGCAGGGCATTGTAAGAACACAGAGGAGGAACATTAAAAGCAAACAGGATACCTCCCAGCCCTCCACCCAGTGGTGGAGGACAACCCAGACCCAGGGTCTCCCAGCTCTCCACACCACAGCAGGAGACTGCTGGTGTCTTCTGGCCCTCCACCCAGTAGAAAAGACTGATATCACCTGACCCTCCACCAGTTGCAGAAAGAAGCCTCAGTAGGCATTTTCCTCCTACAAAAGAACCAGCAGAGATTGAGCACAGGAAGTTTACCAGCACTGTGAATGAAGAGGAGGCCAGGTGGAATGTTCACCATATCGCAGGTCCAGCATCCCCCCACTGCACACCTAATGACACTGGGGGAGGCCCAGGGAAGCAATTTCTACCTCATAGGTGCCACTAGAAGACCCCAAATAGGAGCCCAAACAGAACAGGAAGAACAAAGCAAAACAAAATAGTATTAAAAGTCCTCTGAAAACTAATTGCATTTGAACAACAATCCACAAAAGTAAACCAGAAGCTACATGCTAAACCTAAACAGGGTAACTATCTGCTAAAAGAGAAGATTTAAATCAGATCAAGAATCTCTTAACATAATAGCCAGAATGTCTAGTATACAATAAAAAATCATTCATCATTGCAAACCAAGAAATTCACAACTTGAATAAGAAAAGACAATCAACTGGCACCGAAATTGAGATGATTCAGAAATTGTAATTATCTGAGATGGATTTTAAAGCCACCATCATTTTTTTAAAAATGCTTCAACAAGCAATTATGAAATCTCTCAAAATAAATGAAAAATAGAAAAATCTCAGCAAAGAGATAGAAGTTTTTAAAAAAAAAAAAAAAAGAACCAAATGGGAATTCTAGAGCTGAAAAAAATAATAACCAAAAATCCTTCACTGGATAGGCTCTATAGCAGAGTGGAGACGACAGAGAATAAAATCAGTGATTTTGAGGACAGATCAATAGAATATACTAAATCTAAACAACAGGAAAAAAATAGACTAAAAAGTGAACAGAGCCTTAGGGACCTATGAGTCACTGACAAAATATACAACATTTGTATTATTGAAGTTTGAAGAAGGAAAGGAGGAAAGATGTGAGGCTAACAAAAAATACTCTAAGAAAAAAAATGCCTGAAAACCTTCCAAATTTGGCAGAAGACATAAACATACAGATTCAAGAGGCTGAGCCAGCCCCAAGTAGGATAAGCTCAAGCACATTTATGCCAAGACACATCATCGACTTCTGAATACACAAATAAAAAAATGAACACAGAGTAAAGACAAAGAAAAAAATTCTTAGAAGCAACAAGAGAGAAACAACACATTACCGCATCCCCATAAGGGAACACCAATTCTAATGCAGAAGATTTCTCGTCTGAAAGCACGGAAGCCAGGACAGGGTGGCACAACATTTTTCAAGTGCTGAAATAAAACTGTCAACCTCAAGTTCCATATCTGGGAAACCATCTTTCAGGAATTAAGAGAAAATAAAAACATTATTAGGAGAAAGAAAACTAAAAGAATTAGTAGTGATAAGCAGACCAACCCTTAAAGAATGGCTTAAAAAGCCCTCCAAACCGATAAGATATGATTAGAGAAGAAGACTTGAAACTTCAGAAAGAAAAATTAGAAGGACAAAAATATGGGTAAATATTCTATTTACTATTCTTCATGAATTTCTTATATCATGAATTTTCATTTACTATTCTTCTCTTCATGAATTTCTTATATCATATTAGAGGGTTAAAAATATATGACACCATCTGATGTGATGTTCAATGTGTGTAGAGGGAATACTTGACAATTGTGTTTTAAAAGTGAGCAAAGTAAAGGGACTTAAATGGAAATCAAGTTTCAGCACTTTTCCTAAGATGGTAACACAACACTAGTAGGCTGTGGTTCCTTAATACATATTTGTTACATATATATATATATACAGAGAGAGAGAGAGAGAAAGACCTAGAACAACCACTAAGAAAACAATACAAAGTAAGGTACTCCAAAATACATATAATAAATTAAAAATAGAATTCAAAAAATAATGTTCAAATACATTATAGGAAGGCATGCTAATCAGGCTCCAGCCAGGTCCTAGCCAATCCACCAATTGACATCAAAAACATGAGCAAGCTGGTAAAGATCAGCATACCTTGGTCCAGCCAACACACAGTCTTACAAGAAATAATAAACAAATGTTGTATTAAGCCATTAAGTGTTCTGAATGGTTTGTTGTATACTATACTTACCTCAAAAAACAGGCCTTTAAAAAACTGAATTTATCAACTTCATTACTGTGAAAAGTATGCTTTTTCTTTCTAATTCTCTATTTTGAATATTCAATTACTTAAGCTCGAAACCTAGGAGTCACCTTAGAATCTTCCCACTTTTTCGTTTGCTTTATTTTGTAGGCAAAGGGGAGTTCTGAAAGATTTTAAGCAGAGGGAAAACATAATCAGATTAGTACTTGAGAAAGAGATATAGCAGCAGTTCTCAAAGTGTAGTCCAAGAAGCCCTGGGGTCCCCAAGACCATTTTAGAATGTTTGCAAGATCAAAACTATTTCACAGTAATACTGTTCACACTCATTTTCTTATAAGTGTACCATGGAGGCTTAGACAGGCTACATGACATGTGATATCACAATAGATTGAATGTAAAAATAATTCATCTGTCTTCTATTAAAACACATATAACAAAGATTTGAAAAAAACAATGCCACACTTCTCACTAACTTTATTTTATAAAATATATTTTCATAAAAATGTTATTAGTTGATTTCATGCGCGTCCGGTGAAAAGCCCACCAAACAGGCTTTGTGTGAGCAATAAAGCTTTTAATCACCTGGGTGCATGTGGGCTGAGTCCGAAAAGAGAGTCAGTGAAGGGAGATAAGGGTGGGGCCATTTTATATGATTTGGGTAGGTAAAGGAAAATTAGAGTCAAAGGGAGGTTGTTCTCTGGCGGGCAGGAGTGGGGGTCACAAGGTGCTCAGTAGGGGAGCTTTTGAGCCAGGAGAAGGAATTTCACAAGATAATGTCATCAGTTAAGGCAGGAACAGGCCATTTTCATTTTTTCTGTGGTGGAATGTCATCAGATAAGGCAGGAACCGGCCATCTGGATGTGTATGTGCAGATCACAGGGGATATGATGGCTTAGCTTGGGCTCAGAGACCTGACATTCCTGTCTTCTTATATTAATAAGAAAAATAAAATGAAATATGGTAAAGTGTTGGGATGGCAAAAATTTTGGGGGGTGGTATGGAGAGATAATGGGCGATGTTTCTCAGGGCTGCTTCAAGCAGGATTGGGGCGGAGTGGGAACCTAGAGTGGGACAGACTAAGCTGAAGGACGCTTTTGTGGTAAGGGGAGATACTGTGGGACTGTTAGAAGAAACATTTGTCATTTAGAATTATTGATGATGGCCTGGATACGGTTTTGTAGGAATTGAAAAACTAAACAGAATAAGAGAAGGAGAAAAACAGGTATTAAAGGTCTAAGAATTGGGAGGACCCAGGACATCTAATTAGAGAATGCCTAAGGAGATTCAGCATAGTCCTGCCAGCAAAGATTATTTATTTACTTCAAGAGTTAAGAGTGGCAGTTTGGGGATAGCACCAGGAGATATCAGCTGTGATGACTTGGAGAAACAGTGTAAACCGGCAGTGTAAACAAGAGCAGGGCATGTATGAGTAGTTGAGAACAGTGAATAGGAGTATGACTAGACAGAAGACAGTAGGGATGACAAGTTTTTTGGGGCACAGTCCAAGTTGGTCTGGTGTCTGGAATGAGACTGGGGCTTAATAAAAAAGGAGCGTCCATACAGGAGCTCAAATGGGCTGTACCCTGTAGCATTCCGAGGACAGGCCTGAATTCTGAGAAGGGAAAGTGGTAAAAGTATTTTTCCAGTCCTTTTTAAATTGGTGGCTGAGCTTGGTAAGGTGTGTTTTTAAGACCATTAGTCTGTTCTACATTTCCTGAAGACTGAGGACTGTAAGGGATATAAAGGTTTCACTGAATACCAAGAGCCTGAAAAAATGCTTGGCTGATTTGACTAATAAAGGCCGGTCTGCTATCAGACTGTAAAGAGGTGGGAAGGCCAAACTGAGGAATTATGTCTGACAGAAGGGAAGAAATAATCGCAGTGGCCTTCTCAGACCCTGTAGGAAAGGCCTCTACCCATCCAGTGAAAGTGTCTACCCAGACTAAGAGGTATTTTAGTTTTCTGACTCGGGGCATGTTAGTAAAGTCAATTTGCCAGTCCTGGGCAGGGGCAAATCCTCGAGCTTGATGTGTAGGGAAGGGAGGAGGCCTGAACAATCCCCGAGGGGCAGTAGAATAGCAAATGGAACACTGAGAAGTGATTTCTTTGAAGATAGATTTCCAGGATGGAAAGGAAATGAGAGGTTCTAAGAGATGGGCTAGCAGCTTGTAACCTACATGGAAGAGGTTATGAAATGACGACAGAATAGAATGGGCCTGTGAGGCTGGAAGGAGATATTTTCCTTGGTCTCAGAACCATTTGCCTTGTGTGGGAAGAGATTGATAGGTGGAAGTTTCAACAGGGGAGTAGGGGGGAGAGACTGATGTGAAGGAGAAAAACTGGCTGTGAGGGACAGAAGTTGGAAAGCTAGCTGCTAGTCTAGCCACCTTATCAGCATAAGCCTTGCCTAGAGCAATGAGATCTGATGCCTTTTGATGGTCTTTGCAGTGAATGACTCCAGCTTCCTTTGGAAGTAAAGCGGCCTTGAGCAGAGTTTTTATTAAAGAGGCATTAATGCAGCTTATATAACAGCATGGTGGTGCAGAATATGAAAGGCATATTTAGAGTCAGTATAAATATTGATGCATAGTCCTTTTGCAAGAGTGAGGGCTTGAGTTAAGGCAACTAATTCGGCTTGCTGAGAGGTAGTGGAGGGGGGCAGAGCAGTAGCCTCAATGATAGATGTGGAAGAAACTATAGCATAGCCTGCCTTTGCTGGTGAGTGGCGATTAGGCCTGGCGGAACTGCCACCAATAAACTAAATGTGATCAGGGTGAGGAACAGTAAAGAAGGAAATATGGGGAAATGGGGTGAATGTCAGGTGGATCAGAGAGATCCAGTCATGAGGGTCAGGTGTAGTATCCAGAATAACGTGGGAGGCCAGATTTAAGTCCGTGCCAGGAACAATGGTAATTGTGGGAAACTCAACAAAGAGTGAGTATAGCTGAAAGAGCCGGGGAGCAGAAAGTATATGCGTCAGGTGGGAGGAAGAAAATAGATTTTGGAAGTTATGAGAACTGTAGAGAGTGAGTTGAGCATAGTTTGTGATTTTTAGGGCCTCTAAAAGTATTAAAGCAATGGCAGCCACTGCACGCAGACATGAGGGCTAGGCTAAAACAGAAAGGTCAAGTTGTTTGGGCAGAAAGGCTACAGGGTGTGGTCCGGCTCTTGTGTAAGAATTGTGACCGCACTAACTATGCCTAGGAAGGAAAGGAGTTGTTGTTTTGTAGAAGGGATTGAGGTTTGGGAGATTAGTCGGACATGGTCAGCAGGGAGAGCACGTGTGTTTTGATGCAAATTATGCCGAGATAGGTAACAGATGAGGGTGAAATTTGGGTTTGATTGAAGTAATGGGGGCTGTCTGTAAAGCCTTACGGCAGTACAGCCCAAATAATTTGCTGAGCCTAAAAGTGAAGAGAGTCCGGGATGAAGGGTGTAAAGGAATAGTAAAGAAAGCATGTTTGAGATCCAGAACAGAATAATGGGTTGTAGAGGGAGGTATTGAGGATAGGAGAGTATATGGGTTTGGCACCACAGGGTGGATAGGCAAAACAATTTGGTTGATAAGGTGCAGATCCTGAACTAACCAGTAAGTCTTTTCTGGTTTTAGGACAGGTAAAATGGGGAATTGTAAGGAGAGTTTATAGGCTTTAAAAGGCCATGCTGTAACAGGCGAGTGATAACAGACTTTAATCCTTTTAAAGTGTGCTGTGGGATGGGATATTGGCATTGAGCGAGGTAAGGGTGATTAGGTTTCAATGGGATGGTAAGGGGTGCATGATCGGTCACTAAGGAGGGAGTAGAGGTGTTTTATACTTGTGGGTTAAGGTGGGGAGATACAAGGGGAGGACGTGAAGGAGGCTTTGAACTGGGGGAAAAGGTGGCAATGAGGTGTGGCTGTAGCCCAGGAATAGTCAGGGAAGCAGATAATTTAAAGTGTCTCAGCCTAATAAGGGAACTGGGCAGGTGCGGATAACTAAAAAGGAGTGCTTAAAAGAGTATTGTCTAAGTTGGCACCAGAGTTGGGGAGTTTTAAGAGGTTTAGAAGCCTGGCCATCAATACCCACAGCAGTTATGGAGACAAGGGAAACAGGCCCTTGAAAAGAAGGTCATGTGGAGTGGGGAGACTCCGTATTGACTAAGAAGGAGATGGACTTACCCTTCACTGTGAGAGTTACCCAGAGCGTCTGTGATGATCCTGTAGGCTTCTGAGGCAATCAGGCAGTGTCAGTCTTCAGCTGCTAAGCCGAGAAGATCTGGGAAGGAGTCAGTCAGAGAGCCTTGGGCCAGAGTTCCAGGGGCTCTGGGAATGGCTGCCAGGTGAGTTGAACAGTCCGATTTTCAGTGGGGTCCCACACAGATGGGATATGACTTAGGAGGAATCCCGGGCTGTGGGCATTCCTTGGCCCAGTGGCCAGATTTCCAGCACTTGTAGCAAGCTCCTGGGGGAGGAGGTTCTGGAAGAACCCCTGGCAGCTGTGGTTCAGGTGTTTGGAGTTCTTGTGTGCAGGATATGTGGCTGGGGTTTGTCTCACAGTGGAGGCAAGGAATTGCAACTCAGAAATATGTTGCTACTTGGCTGCCTCTACTCTATTATTGTACACCTTGAAGGCAAGGTTAATTAAGTCCTGTTTTGGGGTTTGAGGGCCAGAATTTAATTTTTGGAGCTTTATGTCAGGAGCAGATTGGGTAATAAAATAAAATGCATATTGAGAATAAGACGGCCTTCTGACCTTTCAGGGTCTAGGGCTGTAAAGCATCTCAGGGTTGCTGCCAAACGAGCCATGAACTGGGCTGGGTTTTTATATTTGATGAAAAAGAGCCTAAGTGCTAACTGATTTGGGAGAGGTCAGATAAAGAAAAAGGAGCATTAACCTTGACTGTGCCTTTAGCTCCAGCCACCTTTTTAAGAGGAAATTGCTGGGCAGGTGGGGGAGGGCTAGTTGCAGAAAGAAACTGTAAGCTGGACCAGGTGTGAGGAGGGGAGGTGATAAAAGGATTATACAGTGGAGGAGCGGAGGCTGAGGAAGAATTAGGACCTAGCTCGGCCTGGCGAGGAGGAGAGAGATCAGATGGGTCTGTAGAAAAGGAAGATTAGAAAGACTCAGCGACACTTGGGGTTGGGACTGAGGGGTCAGACAGGAGGGAAGGAAGATTTCAGACGAGTTGCATTGGGAACAGAGACTAGAGAGGGACCGATGTGTAAAAGAATGCCTAGACGTCAGGCACCTCAGACCGTTTGCCCATTTTACAACAAGAATTATTTAGATCTTGTAGGATGGAAAAATCGAAAGTGCCATTTTCTGGCTATTTGGAACTACTGTCGAGTTTGTATTGGGGTCAAGGGGCATTGCAGAAGAAAATAAGGCATTTAGGTTTTAGGCCAGGTGTGAGTTGAAGAGGTTTTAAGTTCTTGAGAACACAGGCTAAGGGAGAAGAAGGAGGAATGGAGGGTGGAAGGTTGCCCATAGTGAAGGAGGCAAGCCCAGAGAAGAGAGAGAGTAGAGACACAGAGGGAAGCAGTTCAGGGGTTCTTAACCTCCAGAAAAGTGGGAAAGGGGTTGGGGCATGGAAATAAGGGGTTGGGGTGCAGAGATAAGAGGTCAGGACGTGGAAATAAGGGATCGGGGCACAGAGATAAGAGGTCAGGGCATGGAAATAAGGGATCGGAGCACAGAGATAAGAGGTTGGGGTGTGGAAAAAAGGGATTGGGGTGCAGAGATAAGAGGTCGGGGTGCAGAAATAAGGGATCAGGGGGTTCTTGCCCCCTAGAAAAGCAGTACTTGCTGCTAAGGGTGAAGGAGAAGGGGTTGGGGGTTCTTGCCCCCCAGAAAAGCAGAGAAGGGGTAGAGACACAGAAGGAGTTGGGGGGTTCTTGCCCCCCCAGAAAAGCGGTACTTGCTGCTAAGGGTGAAGGACCAAGGCAGGCATCCCTGCATGGTCAGACACCTGAAATGTGGGTGAATAATCAGGCAGGTGTCCCCACGTGATTAAACACCAAGGGAAGACTGTCTTCCTGAGTCCGTGACCAGCGCCAGAGTTTTGGGTCCACGGATAATAGGCCTCTCCTTTATCTCTACTAGAAAAGGAAAGGAATTGAAATTAAGGGAGAGACTGAAGGTGGCGCCAAGATTGAAAGGAGAAAGTGGTTGAGGGATAGTGAGAGAGGTTGGAGAAGAGAGTAAGAAGAGGCTGCTTACCCGATTTAAAATTAGTGAGATGTTCCTTGGGCTGGTGGGTCTGAGGACCCGAGGTTGTAGGTGGATCTTTTTCACAGAGCAAAGAGCAGGAGGACAGGGGATTGATGTCCCAAGGGAGGTCCCCCAATCTGAGTCACGGCACAAAATTTCATGCATGTCCGTGTGAAGAGACCACCAAGCAGGCTTTGTGTGAGCAATAAAGCTTTTAATCACCTGGGTGCAGGTGGGCTGAATCCGAAAAGAGAGTCAGTGAAGGGAGATAAGGGTGGGGCCATTTTATATGATTTGGGTAGGTAAAGGAAAATTAGAGTCAAAGGGAGGTTGTTCTCTGGCGGGCAGGAGTGGGGGTCACAAGGTGCTCAGTAGGGGAGCTTTTGAGCCAGGAGAAGGAATTTCACAAGATAATGTCATCAGTTAAGGCAGGAACCGGCCATCTGGATGTGTATGTGCAGGTCACAGGGGATATGATGGCTTAGCTTGGGCTCAGAGGCCTGACAGTTGATATGTAAAAATGAGATTTAATTTTTAAATTTTTTATTTAATTTTTAAATTTCTCAGTGTTAACTTCTTATAGAGTAAATATTTCTATCAGCATTCAAACAAAAGTTTGTTGAGGTCCTTCATAATTTTTAAGAGTGTAAAAATGTCTTGAGACCAAAAAATTTGAAAACTAATGATTTAGACTAAAGGTAATATGATAAATATTTTCAAAAAGTACCAAATTATAGGCAAGAAGGCAGTTGTAGACTTTCAAAGTGATAGGTACACTAACATAAACAATAGCAACGTGGATGGGCACAAAGAGATGGATAAAAGAGATATTAAACAGATAGGCTTACTAGGCTGTGAGTACTAGAAGCATTTGTGGAGGATAAAGGAGTGGGAAGACTCTGGGATAATTCTTGGGTACCTGGCTTAAGGGAACATTCCCTACCCACTTGAAAAAACTACAACTTATTCTTAGTGGCCAAGGTCTTCTCTGTGAAGGCTTTGAAGGATATCAGGATACACCATCCCAAAATACACCATTCTGGCATAAGGATTATTTGAGGCAATTTAGAATAGGCAAATAAGGGCAGGGCAGATATATTTCCTAGTCATTTTCCAACCATCTATTGTCCTTTGAAGCCCAAACCTCTTTCATTTGTTAAGAAGGGTATATAAGTTATATACCTTTCTGATATATATGTTAGCCACTTTTTGAATTTTATTTCTTTTCTATGCTTCCCATACACATTTAAAATATTAATAAATCTGTATTCCTTTTCTCCTGTTAATCTGTCTTTTGTCAGTTGAATTCACAGACCCACAGTCACTGAATTTAAGTAGGTGGGGGAAAAGTTTTTCTTCGCAACACCTTTATTGGCCCACCCAAGCTTGGTGTCACCTATAAAGGAGAAAAAATATAGCTTTTTTCTACCCACATTCTAGCAAGGTTTATGGCTGAGGTCCCTATAACAAAAGACAGATTAACAAATGAAAAGCATACAAATATCCTGAATGTAAGTTTTACATGACACAGGAGTCTTCAAAAGGAAATGACAACCTGATGAAACATGAGTATTTTTATGCTAAAGTGTGCACTAACAGAAGAGCAAAAGATGTAAACTTTTGAGTGTCCTTCATGTTTCCATGACGTTTGATGAAGAATGGAGACTTGTGCAGAAATATGATGGGACAAAAAGGGTACACTCTAATGGCAGTGAACTGGAAGGAACTTAGCAAGGCCTGCTTGTTCAGATTCTTCTCTGTGTCTCTGTCTTTGGAGATAAAGATGTTCCTTTCCTCTGGGTCTAGGAAGGCACTTCTCACACGAGGGTTTTATGAACTGTTTCAGAGGAAAAGAGTGGTGCAAGGTCAGAGAGACCTTCCTGCACATGCTGTTTCTCCAGTTCCTTCTGAAAATATTCAATGTGCTAAGGTGCCATATTTTGGGGTAGCATATCCTGAAGCCCATTACACTCACAGTCTAATATCTAACCCAGGTTTTCTGCCCACCTCACTGATTATAATCATTTGTTTATATGCCTGTATCCTCTACTAAACTTGAGTATCCTGAAGTTAGACATCTTATTTACTTCTGTTCTCAGTGTCTCCATAGTGTCTGCTATATATAATAGGGACCGAATCAATGTTTGATGAATGTATAATAGGAACAAAAATTATTGATTTATCCCCACATTTTCTGCTCACTAAAAAGGATCTTATCTTGTTCTGCTTAACTTCCCTGACATTTTGGCCCATTAATTTGGACTCATTAAGATGAGTTCAGTTTTGTCAGAAATTGCCAGGTTTTAAGATAAGAACAAACTGGAAAGGTGAGAAATGAAGAGAAGAGGAAGAAAAAGTAAAAGACATGGAGGCAATTTGGGAGAGATGATATCGGGGGCTTAGCATAAACAGAGGCACCAGGAGTGCTGAAAGATGTGAGAGAACAGAGGAGAAGAAGAAAAGGAGCTTCTAGAAATGTTACTAAGGGTTACGAACTTGTGGCTCTTTTAACGTAGTTAAGGATGCCCCAATAAATATGGAAATTACTTTTTAATCACTTTTGGTTGCTACACTGAGTTTCTTTAATGTGGCATTAAGCCAAGATTGGGCCATATGGAGCCTAGGAATTTATTTGGAGTATAAATGAAGCGTGCATGTACAAACCTAGTTAATATGAGACATTTTTCATGGAAAGACCTTATATTTCACAGTATTTTGTGTGCATTTTTGTTAAGCATGTACAGGGGCCTTGGGCTTTGGTCTCAGCCTAAGTTGTTTCCTCTGCTGGGATTCAGAGAGTCTGGGCACGTCTGATGAGGTAGTGGTAGCCTACAGTTGTCTATACAAACCGATTTGCCTAGGGAGAAGGTGGCTGCATGGAGTAGAACTTTTCAAAGCACTCTGCAGGAGATATCTGAGATTTGAGGGGAACAGGATGGTGACTGTCCTGCTCAGACCTCACAGACTCTTGTTTGAGCTCTAAGGAGAGAGGTGCTACAGACAAAAACCGAAAAAACTATTTTCCAAAGGAACATAGGAGACACAGTCTGAGCAGACCTCTGTGTGCCCAGCTGGCAAAACATTTTGTATGTGGAACATAGCTTCTTTCTGGGCCGATGTTGATTGCAGGTTGTGCAACTCTCCTTGGTCCCTCCAGGTTGCAGCTTCAGAGGTCCAGGAGTATAGTGACAACAGGCAGCAACCACTCCCAGATGTCTTTCTCAGATAGGGACATCATTGAGCAGAAAGGCTATTTCTGAGTGCATAGGAGAGATCCCCTAAACATACCCTAAATTATACTTAGCAGGGAGTTTTCAGGAGGCTAAGCCTCACACAGTCAGTAAAATTTGAGTGTTACACAAATGACGACACAAGCCTAACATGGTGTTCTGCTGAAGTCATGTTAAAGAATGCAAAGGAGTTGCATTGATGAATGGATCTCTCATTTTATTTACTGAATAAATTGTACCTCTTTTCAGAAAGGATTTCAGGTAGCTGGCCAGTTTATTTAACAAGTTGCAACTGGAAGTTATTCCACTGAAAGAATAGTTTTTTTCTAAAATCAAAAAGACATCATGATCAAAGACCTGTTTATTAAGCATTTACTCACAGGTGATGCTACACTAAGACTCTTCACCAAGAAAGCTACACAACCGTGACCCATGTTCTTTGGAATTCTGCAATCTGAAGTGGGCTTTAAGAACTCATTTCAGGAATGCAATGGTGGGATTGGAATTTTTTGCTTATTTTAAAAAAAAAAAGAAAGAAAAAGGAAAGATTAGCAGTCTGGGACAGAGGCAGGTGTATCCTGTCATCAATATTGAGTGGAACCCATGCTTTTGTTTTCTTTTACAAAGGGACTCCATAGAAACCTTTTTGTCTTTACATCATCTATTACCATGATTGTGCATTTTTATAGCACATGCACCCCAAAGACTCACAAATTTCTTCTAAAAAGATGTTATAGGCTGGGCGCAGTGGCTCACGCCTGTGGTCCCAGCACTTCAGGAGGCCGAGGGGGGTGGATCAGTTGAGGTCAGGAGTTCTAAACCAACCTGACCAACATGGCAAAACCCTGTCTCTACTAAAAACACAAAAATTAGCGAGGCATCATGGCACATGCCTGTAATCCCAGCTACTTGGGAGGCTGAGGCAGGAGAATCACTTGAACCCGGGAGGTGGAGGTTGCAATGATCCAAGATCTCACCAATGCACTCCAGCCTGGGTGACAGAGCAAGACTCCATCTAAAAAAAAAAAGAGAGAGATGTTTCAATGTTATAAGGTAGATGACAAGTGCTTTTTTGTTTTGTAAATAGTGACTATGTGTGAATCCTTTAAAGAATAATCTCCCATAGGTGCCTTTGGATTTCATTGATAGCTGAATAAGAATATTCTAGAGACAAGATAATCTGCAAAAAAACTGTATTGTAATCTTTAGATAATAAGGAACAGAAAATGAATCAAATTAGCCCTTAGAAGTCTAGAAATATGAAGTATCATGATTCCTTTTCTGTTTTTCATTCTGCACAAGTGGTTTTTAACTTTCTCCCAAGAAACAATTCCTTTTCATTTTTAGGAAACTCAACATAAAACAATGAAAATCTAAGAAATCATTGGCTTTACTTTTTCTTTGGAATTCCTGTATACCCTTATAAAAGATGTATCTTGACTCTAATGCCGGCAAAAATAATCTGAAATTTGATCTGCTTCTGGTAGTAAATGAAATGAAGGTTTTAGACACTGATCAAATATCATACTGCTTCACAGATGTTGCAATGAAAAAGTCAAAGCTTGTTATGATTCCCAATTAGTAAACTGCCCCTTTTCATTGCTAGGCTTGCAGCTAAACACAGGTACCATGATAAATGTGGAGATGCAAGGATTCAGGCCACGGTCAGACATTACACAGGTGTCCTTCATAAATGTCAAAGACAAAATTGACTATCCCTTGGAGATTGGAGTTTTCAGGGCTAAAGCTCTAGACACATTCATCACAGAAGCAGGCAAGATGCCATTGCCCCAAAGCAGAGCCAAGCCAAGCATGCTTAGTTACATTAAGATCTTGCAGCACATCTAGTAATCAGGGGCCCTGAAGTAGAAAGCCGAGCATTAGTGTAGGAAAGTCATCATGGGAAGTAAAATCACAGACGTTCAGCTTCAACTTGTGGAGCTTATGGTAGATTTGCAGCCATTTTTTCTGGACTTTCTATAGCAAAAGGAAATCGAATTATTCCAGGAGGAAAATATGCTGTGGTTTTCTTTTCTGAAGAAAACACAATTTGCTCTCTTATTATGTTTGACTGGGGTCAGAATTGACATTGTTGCCAGTGTGTCTGCTTTTAGAAGTCTTGGATAAGCCTTGAAATAAAATACTGAGCAGACACAGAAAACCCCAAAGGTTTTGTTTTTAAAGCTAATAATCATTCATTTATTTCAGCAGCTTGAGACATTTATATATAAACACACTTAGAAGAATTAATGATGCTATACATAACATGAGTCATTTAAATCCTCATCTTCTTTCATTAGAAAGTCTAGTCTTTAACTTGGCTCTGTCTAAGCAAATGTTTCATGATTTGAGTGTTCTTAATATTTTAATGCTAAGTCTACAACTTTGCTTCACTCTAAATTTCTATTTAACCTAAATTTTTAGCTTCCTCCACAGCACGTGGAATTTCTCTATCACTCGTTAAAAACATTTATTAAGAAAAGCCAATAAAATTCAGGAAGTTTATGCTAACCCAAGCATAAAATTCCTAGAGAATTCTAGGGCAGTGAGTAGTGACAGGTTAGTTAAGCTGCTGTAACAAAGACACCCAAACTACAATGGTTCAAACTGGAATTTTATTTCTCTTCCATGAAACAATTCAGAGATGCATGACTAGTCCATAACATTATCCAGGACCCAAAGTCATTTTATGTTCTTACTCCACATCCTCTAAAGTGTTGACCTGGCCATATAGTCAAAGTTGAGTCATCAGCATATATCTGTGCTCTAGCTGGCAAGAATGGGGAAAGATAGAAAGCAGAGTGGCAAGTACTTCCTCTTACAGAAGTGACCCAGAAGTTGCCTACATCACTTTTGCCCACATTCTGTTGGCAAAAACTTATTCACATAGCCACGTTAGTGGCAAAGAAGCTGGAAAACATGATCTACAACTGTAAAGCTGTGTGCCTAGCTAAAATTCAAGGGTTCTCTTACTAAAAGGAAAAGGAGAAGGACTGCAGTCTCTGTCACAGACAGTATATCCTGAAGTGCATTAAGGGAACATTAGTTCTGTGAGAAGTCAACAAACAGGCTTAGCAAGAAACAAATTCCATTTGCATGTAAACTTGGGGATCACTGGGTTAAATAAAATTTAATGGAGTTCTTTATAGCCAGACTTATCAGAGCTTTAACAAACTGATCTTAAACTCTATAATAGAGGAATAGCTTTGCTCTATTTCCTAAATTTGACCATAGAACCCATTTTGGAAAGGTCAATTCTTAGGGCTAATACTTTATAGACCACATTCTGTGAGCCACTACCTTAGAATACTATACTTAAATTCATTAATTCTGGTTACATATCGAAATTCACACAGGTAAAAATTAAAACCATTGCTATATTCACATGCTATACTCTTTGAAAGGGCTGAATCTACATAAACACCATATATTTGAATTCTTGCAATGAACTCAACTCACTAGTTCATGACTAATTTTGCTTTTTCCTTAAAAAGGGGGAAAGGGTATGCTATGGTTTGGATGTTTGTCTTCTCCAAATCTCACATTGAAATTTGATCTCCCCAGTGTTGGAGATGGAGAATAGCAAGAGGTACTTGGGTCGTAGGGGAGGAGATTTCTTAAGAATAGATAAATGTCCTCCTTTGGAATGAGTGAGTTCTCACTCTATTAGTTCCCATGAAAGCTGGTTGTTTAAAAGAGACTGTTATCTCCCCTCGCCTCTCTTGCTTCTTCTCTCAGCATGTGACCACTGCACACACCAGCTTCTCTTTGCCTCTGCCATGAGTGGAAGCAGCCAGAGACCTGCACCAGATGTCCAGTCTTGAACTTTCCAGCCACCAGAATCATAAGCCAAATAAATGTTTTTTTCTTTATGAATTACCCAGTCCCAGGTATGATGTCACAGCAACACAAAACAGACTAAAACAGGATATTTCTTCATAAAAGACAAAATAAATGCAAATGATAAGCATCACACATAATGGAATGTCCAATGGGTTAATAGTGTATCCCAGGCTAAATCAGCAGGTTAATAAGATCAAGCCCGTAGGGCCATAAATCAAGCAGTTTAATAAATGGAATATCGGTTAAACATAGTTTATGATTCCAAAGCAATCTACTTTGACACAAAGCTACAGGGCAGAGAACAGCTAAATTAGAGTCCTATTTTATCACCTTGCTAAAGTACAGGGTGAGGCAGTGGAGGCTAAAGAGCATTATCTTCACTCTGCAGGTCCGCAAACACCCCTGAGACTAGTTTATAGGACAGATTATCGGCAGAGTAATCACTGGTACTTACCCTCTTTTATCTTTAAGGAAAGCTCAGAGTCTAAGATACTCTAAGATTATCATATAAGAAATTAATGTCTAATTTTGCCATCTTAGAAATTAATTTTTATATCATTTGTTCAGTTCAGATTGCCTCTATCAATGGGTAGTGTCCTTTAGACTGAAAGTGGATTGCTTGCTAAAATTATGGTGAAAGCAACTTTGAAACCCACCTGACCTGGGTTAAAATCCTGGCTTCAGAACTTCCCAACTATGTGAATGTATCTATTTATTCACACATTCATTTTGAGATGGGATCTCACTCTGTTACCTAGGCTGGAGTACAGTGATGCAATCACAGCTCACTGCAGACTTAAACTCCTGTACTCAAGTGATCCTACCACCTCAGTCGCCTCAGTAGTTGCAACTGCAGGCACATGCCACCACACCTGGCTAATATTTTTGTATTTTTTGTAGAGATTGGATCTTGCTATTTTGCTCAGACTGGTTTCGAACTCCTGGGCTCAAGCGATCCTCCCACCTCGGCCTCCCAAAGTGCTGGGATTACAAGCCTCAGCCACCACGTCCAGCCCCAACTATGTAACTTTAAATCATCTATCTAAAATGAGCCTTTTAGATAGTTTCTTTATCTGTAAAGATTACAGTGATTACTTCACAATGTTTTTGTGAGAATAAATTGGAAAGTAGTATGTAAAGGACTTAGCACAGTGGATGGCACATAACAAAGATCCTAAAAATGTCAGTTTTCTTTCATTGTTTTCACTCCTGCCAAGCACAATGATTAAAAACAGGGATGATGGAGCCATACATACATAAGTTTCAGTCCTTGCTCTGCCTCTTATTAGCTATGTGACCCTAAGCCAGTTATTTAATCCCTCTAAGCTTCTGTTTCCTCACCTATAAACTAGAATATTAATAGTACTTTACCATACTGGATTATTAAGGATGAAATATAATATTAAGAAATTAATATAGTGGATGGCGTATATTGTATTTCATCAAACCTAAGACTTCATCAATTTTAAAATGCATCCTGTTTTTAGAGATGTTTAAATATGGGGCAGGGGGGCATATGTGACTCTTAGAATTGATCAAATGTGGTAATAAGCACTTTTTAGAATATTTGTTGTTATTATTCCATATAACTTATTATTAAAGAGATGTGTGGAGACCCAGGGGTTCAGCTTACAGGAATTTGAAAGAACAACAACCTTAGTCCCAGAAAGCAAAACAAAACAAGGAGAGTTAACATCATGGCCACAGTCAGGTATGATTAATGTAATAATGTAGATATGTCCATGAAGTAGAGATGCTAGAGAAAAAAACTGGTCAACTTTGGCCTAGGATTAGGGGCAGGGAATGAGAGAGGCAAAGATAAAAAAGAAAAGCTTCACAAAGAACTGATTCATAAACAGGGTCTTGAAGAATGAACAAAGAGTTTAACTGCTAGGAAGGGACATCTTAGACAGAGGAAAAGGTAACTGCAAAATTACCCATGTTGGAAACACACACTATAGCTCAGCATTACTGGAATGTAAATTGCTTTCATCCTGTAAAAGAGAGTTCACAGGAACCCATATGGCCAGCAAAGATAAGCCCTCTTGATTCCCTGAAGGGATAGCTTCTAAGTAAAGGAATTTAAATCCATTCAGAGAAGAATCATAAAATAAATGTACCTAATCTCCTAACCCTGTAGGATAATACAAAAAAGATGAATGAAATCTCTAGGGCTAAAGGAAAAATTGACTTGGAAAGCCTAGATCCTAAAGAAAAGTATGCACTAATCAAAGAGCAGAAGATGACAAATTTGAACGTCCTTCATGTTTCCCTAAGACTAATCCCAAACAAATCTATTAGCAGCTAGATCGATCTTTTTAAGAACACCATCAATTTAAGCATATTTTATTTGAATCCTAGAATTTAAAATTTACATTAACATTAGTATATGACCTCATAATTTTGGTCTTAAAGTACAATGAGTTTTACTCTAGTTCTTAGGCTAATATCAGTTTCTAAACAACATCAATTGAATTTTGTGCATATTCTGAGGTATTACATCTTTTACAAATATGAAGAAGATACACTCTGACTACCAAATTACTTGAAATCAGTAGATAATTGATCTTTGATTCAAAAATTCTTATCAGAAAGGTCAAGATGAAAATAACATATTCTTATCTGAGAATCCTTATTCAGCTATTTAATGTATGGGACATGGGACCAATCTCCCAGAGTTTCTACTATACCCTACAAATATTATGTCTTCAGTCTTTCATATATACCTGTTTCTGAGCACTTTACATATATAATGAAACTTCTGAAGGACCAACTGAAAAATGGAAATCATTAATCTTACATATATTGACAACTGCTTTAGCTTTTGAATACTTTGTTTTTCATTATATGAAAAAGGATCTATTGAGATTCTCACTGAGATCTTAGCAAGGGCCACACCTAGGTATAAGTAGCAAATGCACCATGCAATGGTAAAACTCCAGCAATGAGCACAGCAGATAGAAAGCCCTGCTATTAGGAAGCATATGTGATTTCTAAAAACAAACTTTGGCACATTGCAATTTTAAAGAGTTTATTTGAGCAGACAGTGATTCATGAATTGGGCTGCTGTAAACCAGAAGTGTTTCATGAGCTCCACCAAAAAAGTGGAAGGGGAAGGCTTTTATAAGGTGAAATCCAAAGCAGTCAAGGAAAATATTTGACTGGCTCATGTGGAACAGTAGCCTCATTTGGATCATTCCAGTGGAAAGTCCTAATTTGAGGTTAGTTGATGTTTCTAATTGCTTAAGCTCAAGTAGTGGAAAGACCCTGGTTAGAAGTTAGTTTGTGGGTTTTGATTGGTCAAGCTTAAGGTTCATTTTCCTAGAATATGACCATTTACACTGACTTGGTGTTGGTTTGCTTATGTAGGAACCAAGGGCTCTGGAGCAACCTCAGGCTACTAGCCTCTATAGGGAGGAAAAATATTTTTTCTTCAACCCTTGTAAGTTCTGAGTTGGAATGGATTCCTGTAACAAGTAACAGATTAATAGGAGAAAAAGAAAAGTTTATTAATGTTTGCAGCACATCTCATGCAGAAGACACTTCGATGAAAAGTTACTCAAAGTAAAGGCTTAGAACTCCAACTGATATAACATTTTCAACAGGAAAATGAATTTGTGGAGAGTAACAGGACAAAGGGGAGAGTTTTAGGCTTCCAAAGGTGGGAAACTGTGAGAAGGCAAATAAATATATGGGACGAAACTAATAGAGCTAAGATTTTTTTGCAGATTCCTCTGGTACCCTCTCTGGGCCGATAGGAGTCTAGAGTTGTCTTCAGTAAAGAAGAATTTATATCCTGCCTTTAGGCAGAAAAAAAAGAAGATAGAACTTTTCCTCCATTTGCTGCTTTTTGATTGCCTTCAACTCAAAAATAATTTTATTTCACAGAGGCATATTTTGGGGGTGACATTCCACTTTCTTTCACCTCTCAATTAATTATTTTAACAGTGGATTAAGTCAAACAATAAAAAGTAACAGAAACATATCATGAGAATAAACCTCCTAAGATGGTTAGGTCCTTCCTGTGGAGACAACATTTGAGAGGTTACCAGTGGAATCTCCTGAGCCCAAGACACCGACACCAACAATTTTACACAACCACACTGTCAGGCCTCTGGGTCTATAGATCTGTTACTTCAATCCTTTTTCCCCAACCTTGAAATATAAATGCCCAAAGGGACCAGCCCCATTTTAAAATGTTCTTGACTATCAAAATCTGAGCTGGAATGATCTGACCAGTCACTGCGAAAAACAGTGAGACTCCAGGGAAATCAGAAAGAAAGAAAAGGTTATTCATAATAAGGAAGATAATATGGCCCAAGGCTCTGCTAACTGCTCAAGTGCTTTCCACTCCAGACTTCTTTTGCTAGTATCATGACTCCTTTGAAGGCTTTCTCAAAATAGTCTTTCCCCATTTAAAAAGCAACATCTCCCCCTTGATTCCCTAATCCCCAATCACCAGTTGAGGTTTTGCTGCCTTCATTCTCTTTTTTCTCTGCAATAATTTCCTCAAATTCCTAGTACCCACCTCTGTTATGTTTAGGCTCCTTGGCAATCAGCTGGGGGCAATATTTAATGATTTGTAGCTTTGTGGCTTTCTTTACAGAGTATTTTAAGCTAGAGAGGGAGATTTTCATGTCACAGAATTGAGCTGTTACAGAAATAGAGCAAGAGAAAGAATTTAACACCTTTCATTACACCCTTGCAGCTTGGGCTCCCTGTGCTTTGGGTGGCTGGTCATTTAGGGCCCTCTTTCCTCAGAGTAATGACAGCTCTGAATCTGAGGCCCAGGCAGTCCGGAGAGGAAGGATCATCATAAGGATGCAACTGGGTACAAGGAATTAGCAGACAATCAGTAATAACTAACATTTCCCCTTCCCCCAGCCATTCTTTGCCTTCTGCAAGAACATACTTGGCTAGAAAAATGTTTTGTAGAAGCAGTCATTGCTCTTTCAAAACAGAAAAACAAAACAAAGAAAAAGAAATGAAAGAAAGAATCAATATCTTCTTAAATTTTATTTTTAAAATGGCAGAGGCAGGCAGTGGGAAGTGGAATATGTGTACAAAAAAGAAGCAAGCAATTATAAGCATTTAATAAGCATAGAAGAAGGGGCAGAACATGATGAGTGAAATAAAGTGGAGATGACTCCTGGATTAAGTCTTTGCAAACTGTAATCCGGAAGTTGTTGATCTCCCCATAGGCATTCTGTTTTTTTAAAAAAAAATCCTTAGGAAAATTTACCTTTCTTATTATGAATGTCCTTTTTTTCCTTTCTGATGCCATTAAAATGAAATTACTCTCTCACAATCTGAGACTGCATCTCAACGTCCCTTGCTGGTAAAATAATTCCTGCTAAGATTTTAACTTGATAGTCAAGAGCAGTTTAAATTAGAGAAATGCTGAATTAAGCAAACTCTAACTGTATTTGGGTTATTGTGATTTCCCAGCCCTTTAATATATATTTTAAGGGATAGAGTAGAGGTGAATACATAGCAGTGCTTCCTAAATTTAGTCTTCCATTGAACTCTTTTCCTAAGCACCTTTTATCTCCTCATGGAAGATGAACACTTACAGGAAAATAATGAGTCCTCTGCTAAAGCACAATATGTTGGTCTCAGGACCCCTTTGTACTCCTAAAAATTATTGATGACCCCAAAAAGCCTTTGTCTATTAATATTTACTATATTGGAAATTAAAACTAAGAAAATTCAATTTTTCATTAATTCATTTAAAAATATAATAAACATATTGCATGTTAACATAAATAACATGTATACTTTTAAAAATAACTATATTTTCCAAAACAAAACTATTTTGTTAGAAGATTATTATTGTTTCAGATTTTTACAAATCTCTTTAATGTCTGGATTAATAGAAGACATTTAGTTTCTCATGTCTGTTTTTGCATTCTGTTATGATCTTATAAGTAACGTAGTCTCTGGAAAACTCCACTATACACTAGCAAAAGAATAAAATTGAAAAATGCCAATATCATCTCAGTATCATTACAAAAATAGTTTAGACTTCAAGAATCTCCTGAAAGGGTCTGTGAAAAGCAAAGTAGAGGTTCCTCTTCAAAGACTTTTCTCCCCGTCTAATTAGGAATAAATAGTAACTTCTCTTAGAAGCAAAATTTATTCAAATACCTGTGCTAACATTCTTAAATATCTGCTAGCCATAATAAAGAAATCAATGTACTTTATGTTCTTAGCTCCCATAATTTAGCCTAAATATTTGCCCTGGCATGCTTATACTGGTCCAAGCAAGCATTAGGTCACAGCCTGTTCCTCTTCCTTATTTGAAGGTCTATTTACTTTTCTCAGCATTCCACAAGTTACTTCCTCATTCCTTTGTTCTCCTCTGCCTTTGCCTCTTTTAAAAAGTTCTAAGTTGCTAGCCAATCAGGACAAATACAGAATGTGAGGTCCCGTTCCAGCCAATAGAAACTGGACACAGCAGCAGGGTGGATGCATCAGGTTATAAATGATCCTGTCTCCTTTGTTGGGTGTACTCTCACAGCAAAACTGCTGGCGAGTGTACCCTTTCTGCAGAAAGTAAAAAAATGGCCTTGCTGAGAAAATTAAATTTTTGTTCAAGTGCTAGTTCTTTACGGCACCGGGGAACAAGCATTTAAAACAGGTCTAAATGACTTACCTAGAGAAACCCTAAGCATACTTTGAAAACTTTTAGACAACATGAATAGCCTGTGGGAAGAGGAGGGGAAAGAAGGAAATAATAAACCTTCTATGAGTGTCTACCACATGCCAAGAAAACAGCTCGGAATTCTGGGGGGTTTTTTACTTTATTTTAGGTTCAGGGGTACATGTGAAGTTTTGTTAAATAGGTAAACTCATGTCACAAGGGTTTGTGATACAGGTTATTTCATTACCCAGAAATTAAGCCCAGTTCCCAATAGTTATCTTTTCTGCTCCTCTCCTTCCTCCCACCCTCCACCCTCAAGTAGACTCCATTGTCTCTTTTCTTATTTGTGTTCATAAGTTCTTATGATAGGAATTTTCATTAATATTAATTCACTTCATGTAGTAACCACTTAAGGCAGTAGTCATTATTTCCTTTGTCTATACAGGACAGATTCAGAAGGATTTCTTAATTTACCCAAGATCAAACAGTTGGTAAAAGGAAGAACCAGTTTGAAGCTAATTTATGGACACTAATATATCTTAAAGAAAGCATTTTCAATGTTATGTTACTATATTAATTTTCTATTGCTGCATGAGAAATTACCACAAACTTAGCAGCTTAAAACAGCACCCATTTATTATCTCACAGTTATATAAATTAGAAGTTCCAGAGTTGCTCAAATGGGTTCTCTGCTCTGAGTCTCACATTCAAGCTGTTAGACCAGCTAAGTTCTTATCTGGAAGTTCTGAGGAAGAAAGTGCTTCCAAGTTCATTCAGGCCATTGGCCAAATTCAGTTCCTTGCAGTTGTAGAATTGAGATTCCTGTTTTCATGCTAACTACTGGCCAGGGGTTACTCTCAGTTCCTAGAAGTTGTTCTAGGGTCCTGGACACCAACTCTCTCCATCTTCAAGCCAGCAACGGGGAATCTCCCTCACATGTAAGAACGTTGGCATCTACTTGCTTCTTTTTCCATTTCCCAACTTTCCCAGAGCTGAAATACATGTGCTGACCTCATCCATCTGGGGTCAGTATCTCAGTCCTCTCACAGGGCCAGCTTTCTGATTTGCTTAATGGAACCAAGCAAATAAAATCTCTGTTTCACAGCAGCTGAGTTGTTATCTCCCTGCACCTTCTGGGTTCAAATAGTCATTCAGCCTTGGCATCTACTGTCAGGCCCTGGGTTCCATGTCCCCAGTATTCAACGAGGAGGAGGTTAACTTCTATGGGTCACAATGCCTGCCCTCTTTCATTTCTTCTCAAAATGTCTTTTCTCCTTTTTTCTTTCCTTCTCATAAAGATAAATTTAGTCACTCATATCACTGTTCTCAACAAGTACTAAATTTAGAGATCATCTCCATAGAACATTGCTATAAAACAACTTCATTAAGCCCATAGTATATAATTTAGTACTAAAGGATTTAGAGTTCTACAAATTCTAGTCAAAATTTATTATATATTAGAATTAATATTAACTTTGTTTAGAGAAATTTATAAGAACATTACAAAACCCTTTGAAAACGCTTAAGATCAACTCTCTTTCCTCTTCTCCCACTGGGTGGTTATGAAATTAATACCACGCAAAAAATACTACACACTTTATAAGCAAACATTTGGGGGTTTTTTTGCTTTATTTTTTATGTAAATTTACACTTCTAAAAGAGAAAGCATTCAGAGAGTAATATCACTAATTGCTTGTCACATGTGGGTATCTGTTGTGACATGTGTGGAATTCCATCTTAATAGTTACAGAGAGTGGAATTAGCACAGGAATTTATGAGTTGGATTATAGAAATTGTACACATACAAGGGGACCAGGAGAAAAAAAATAGGAGACAGAAGGAGAGGTGGGAAAAGAAAAGAGGAAACAACAGAATCCATGAAGAAGAGATATAGAGAACATTAGCATGCCATAAAAAAGAGCCAAAAATAATGGAATCATCATGCCTTGAATAATCAACTAATAATATTTGTTGGATCAGGCAGTTTTAAGATGTTCTGTTTGTATATCTAGGGATATACACAAGAAGAAAATATAATTGTAAATCTGTCAGGTCAGAGCTTTAAGAAATCTTCATATTAAACCAAAATTTCTTTGGTCTGAGTCCCATGGTTTGGTCTGACAATCCAAGAATAAATGTAATAAAGGGAATTTCAGAATCCACAGTCAATGTGGAGCTGTCTTTTAGATTTATCTTCATGTATAGTTAACAGTATTATTCCAAAGAGTGGAAATCATGCTTTTTTAGACAAAATAAAAATCTGTGTGGTTTGCTGACATAGTAATGTGATTATAGTTCCTGAAGAATGAAAATTACACAAGGTCAGTACCATCTTTGACAGAAATTGTATCCTAACTATTCTCAGAAGAAACTAGAAGTAAAGACAGATTCTTTAATATTTTCGTTTCTTTTTTCAATCATGCATAGATCTGTCATTTTTCACAAGCCTCATGTGTCATTTTGATGTAAGCTTGCTAGCAAGGGCTGCCATACCTAAGTACTACAAACTGGTGACTTAAGCAACAGAAATTTATTTCCTCACAGTTCTGGAGACTACAAGTCTAAGATAGAGGTGTTGACAGGGTTCCTTCTGAAGGCACTTCTTCTTGGCTTGTAAATGACTATCTTCTTCCCCGTGTCTTTACATGGTCTTCTTCTATGTATATGTGTGTCTTTATCTCCTCTTCTTATGAGGGCACCAGTTATGTGAGATTAGAGTCCATTCTGATGACCTTACTTTGCCTTAATTCTCTCTTTGAAAAGCTTGTCTCCAAATATAGTCACATTTTGAAGTACTAGGGGTTAGGACTTCCACATATAAATGTGAGGGGAACATAGTTCAGCTCATAACAATGATCCTTGGAAAAACTTTGCTCCAATCAAAGAAATTATCTGTGGATATAAACCATCTTAGGTGACTGTTGCTGCCATCTTTAATGCAACTTTCTGCACTAAAAAGACAAAATCCACTATAGGAGAGGAGAAAACAATTTCTCCTTTATTCCTCAGAGTCCTTAGCTGGACCTCCTGCAACAAAAGACAGATTAACAAGAGAAAAACAAGTTCACTAACATGTATATTTCATATATACATGAGAGAAAACTAAAGGAAAGAGTAACTCTCAAAAAGATGGCTTAGAACTTCAGCTTATATAGCATCTTCAACAAAGTACAATACAATTTCACAGAAGTGACAAGAAAAAAGAAAACAACTTTGAGTGTCTAGATGTGGCATATTGTGGAAAGACGATTATATGGGAAACCAATAGTAGGTAGAACAGTTGGTAAAGTTTGCTATATAGATTTCTCTTGTGCCACCTCCAGGCTGATAAGAGTCTAAAGTCATCTCCACTGGTCAAACTTTGTGCTTCCTGGTAGAGAGGTAAAGAGGTACCTCTTTGTATACTTATTTCCTGATTTTAGGCAAATAGGGAGAGGGCAGACAGTTTTTCTTTTTTGTGCTTCTTCTCAGTTCCCTTCAGCTCAAGATAATCCTTATGCCAAAGTTGCATTCTGGGGGTAGCATATTCTCCTGCCCTTCACCACCAAAGTTTTCACAAGGAAAATCTCTGAAAGAAACAAAATAGGCGATTTAACAAGCAAACCCTAATTTGTTCTCCTCAAGTTTTATCTTCTATTTATGACTTTCTCACATTAATTCAGACGCTTCTATCATGGCATACACTAAGTAGACATTTGTACCCCTATTTTATTTCTGCATGTTTGTTTCTTTAAAGCTTTCTTAATTTATTGCCTTTAATAAAAAAATGTTGTTAAACATTGAATAATGTATAGATCTTAGCTATAAACTCAGGATAGTTCTTAAAAAGCCTAGCCAATGGATTATCAAAACTAGTTGTTATGATTTGAACAGTTGTCCCCTCCAAACCTCATGTTGAAATATAATCCCTAATGTGGCAATGTTGAGGGGTGGGGCCTTTAAGAGGTAACTGGTTCATCAGGGCTTGGTCATCATGAATAGCATAATCCACTTATGGATTAATTAACTTTATAAGAAAAACGAGAGAGACTTGAGCTAGCATGCTTAGCCCTCTCACCATGTGATACCCTACATTGCCTCAGGAATCTTCAGAGTCCCTACCAGCAAGAAGGCCCTCACTAGATGCAGCTCCTCAACATTGTACTTCTTAGCCTCCAAAGCTGTAAATAAATTCCTTTTGTTTATAAGTTACTCGTTTTCAGGTATTCTGTTATAAGCAACAGAAAATAGACTGAGACACTAGTGTTTAAATTCTACCTTGGCCACTCACATAATGTTAGGTTGCCTACTATTTATTTCATCCTGTGAAGTAAATGTGTTCAATATGAAGAGTTTGAACATATGCAAATACCTATGATGTCATCCTACAATCAAGGTGACAGACAAATCTAACATCTCTCAAAGTTTCCTTGCGTCTCTTTGTTTTCATTTTTGTTGTTTTTGTTTCTCAGGTACGAACAATTAACATGAGATCTACCCACTTAATAAATTTTGAAGTGCCCAATACCATACTGTTAACTATAGGTACCATATTATACAACAGATCTCTAGAACTTATTTTCCCACATAACTGAAATTTAATATCAATTGAACTCTCCCTTTCCCCACCCCAGCCTCTGGCATCCACTATGGTACTCTCTGCTTTGATGAATTTGACTATTATAAATACCTCATATACGTGGAATCATGTCATATCTGTCTTTCTGTGTCTGATTTATTTCACTTAGCATGTCCTCTAGGTTCATCCATGTTGTCACAAATGGCAGGATTTCCTTCTTGTTTTAGGGCTGAATTACCTCCCACTGTATATATAGACCACATTTTCTTTATCCATTCATTTGTCTGTGAACACTTGGGTTGTTTCCATTATCTTGACTATTGTGAATAGTGCTGCAATTAATTAACATGGAAGTGCAGATCTCTCTTCAAGATCCACATTTTAATTCTTTTGGATATGTGCTCAGAAGTAGGATTGCTAGATCATATGCCATTCTTATTTTTAATTTTTTGAGGAATCTTGATACTGTTTTCCATAGCTGCTGTGCCATTGTACATTCCTACCAACGGTGTAGAAGTGTTGTGTTTTTTGTGAGGTTTCTTTGTTTGGATAATAGCCATCCTAACATATATGAGATGACATCTTTAATATTGTTAAAATGTCCACACTACCCAAAGCATTCTATAAATTCAATGTTGTCCCCATCAAAATCCCAATTTTTTTACAGAAGTGGATAAAAGCAATTCTAAAATTCATGTGGAATCACAAAAGATCCAGAATAGCCAACACAATCCTGAGGGAAGAAGAGCAAAGCTGGAGGCATTACACTTCCTGATTTTAAATTATATGACTAATATGTACAGTAGTTAAAACAGTATGGAACTGACATAAAGACAGATATATGTACCAACAGAACAAAATAGCCCAGAAATAATCCACACTAATACAGTCAATTATCTCCCACAAGGATTTCAAGAGTATTCAGTGGGGATAGAATAGACTCTTCAACAAATGGTGTTGGGAAAATTTGATATCCACATGCAAAAGAATGAAATTGGACTCTTACACCATACACAAAAATTAACAGCCTGAAACTGTAAAACTACTAAAAGAAAACATAGGGAGAAAGCTTCTTGACATTGGACTTGGCAATGATTTCTTGGAAATGACCCCAAAAGCATAGGCAACAAAAACAAAAATAGACTAGTAAGACTACATCAAACTAAACAGCTTCTCCAAAGCAAAGGACACAATCAATAGAATGAAACCAACCTATGAATGAAGGCAACCTGTGGAATGGGAGAAAATATTTACAGTCCATATATCTTTTAAGGGGTTAATCTCCAAAGTATATAAGGAGTTCCTACAATTCAATAGCAAAAAAACCAAATAACCCAATTAAAAAATGAGCAAAGGGGCCAGGCACGGTGGCTCACGCCTGTAATCCCAGTACTTTGGGAGTCCGAGGTGGGCAGATCACCTGAAGTCAGCCTGGCCAATATGGTGAAACTTCGTCTCTACTAAAAAAAATTTAAAATAAATAGCTGGGCGTGGTGGTGTGTGCCTGTAATCCCAGCTACTCGGGAGACTGAGGCAGGAGAATCGCTTGAACCCAGGAGGCAGAGGTTGCACTGAGCTGAAATCATGCCACTGCACACCAGTCTGGGCGACAGAGTGAGACTCTGTCTCAAAAAAAAAAAAAAAGAGCAAAGGACTTTTGAACAGACATTTCTCCAAAAACACAGATGGCCAGTAGAAATATGAAAAGATGCTCAACATCATTAATTATTAGGAAAATGTGCCTTCATCTCTTATTCTGTATAATAAGAACAAAGGAACAATAATTCCTCTGTGAGGAAATTGAATGGAAACCCCAAACCTGGCTGGTTCAGGCACCTGACATTGCCCGACTTTGGCACACTCCTGCCCCCCGGTGGCAATTTTTAGACATATGAAGGCAGTGGCAAGGATGAAAACAAAACGTGAAAACTGTAAAGAAAAACCATGAGATGCCTTCCTTGTAACGCACATTGGCTTTTTAATTGTTCATTTTCATTCCTCCTCAGGGCATGTTTTTCACTCTTATTGTATCAATAGTCCGAAACAAACTATACAGGAAATCTCAGGAGTCATCCAATTACCCTAGAAAAATGATAGTACATTTGTTTTCATTTTTATTTTTTCTTCTCTATTTTACAAGGATTTGTGGAGAATATCTATGGTTTTGTGACATTAATGTGTCCTTTTTTCTAAGTTGTGGTAAAATATACCATAACTTAGAATTTACCATCTTAACCATTTTTAAGAGCATAGTTTAATGGCATTAAGTATATTCACATCATTGTGCTACTTTGAAGAAAAGATCATGTTTTTCTAATTTAAAAAATAATTATGATTATTGTAAATAGTTCGGAAGGATATTAAAAACAGAAGTAAAAAACTACCCCCAAATTTTGCCACCAGAAAAAAAAATATTTTTTATTTTGTTGAACAATGTCCATGAATATCTAACCCAAACATTAGCTGAAGTCGTTGCGCCTGTAAAAATCAAGTCTATTTTGGCTCTGACCCTAAATGCTCTGTTTCTCCACCTCCATTCTGTGTTTCACCAGCTCTGCATAGAGACCCAGCTGGCCACTGCCCTGTCACTTCACTATGAAGAAGAGTATTTCCTAATGAAGGTTGTCTGGTAGCATAAGCGGCTAATGCTTAAGACAGCAGTGTGGGCAGCAGAGAAAAGCAATCTATGGAAAATTCCATCTTATACATCCTGTCCTTCCTTTTCTACTCCAAGGAAATTTTCACTGTACTATATCTTCCACCTACTCCCTGCTGCTGGGCAACCCCCTTCCAACTTCTCTGGCTGGCATCTAGTCCCAAAATTCCTTTTAGTTTCTTATGAAGGAGAATTCTATCCCTTCCCCACCCATCACAGCTATGCTAAAAGGAGCCATATCTTCATAACCAAGCACACCCATCTAGCACAATCATTTCAGAGAATTCTGAGGCCATCATTTAAAGAAACAATTAGTTCTCTCTCTACATATGCGTAGAATTAGTTCTCTCTCTATGTATGCATAGAATTAGTTCTTGCTTTACATATGCATAGAATTTTTTTATTAAAAAAAGCATCAAACTATCAGGGCTGCCACACTGTAAAATTCCAGAAGGACTGTTCACATCCCAGTTGTCACAAATGACAGGATTTCCACTAGGATGTGAATGGGACCCACTGAGGTTATGCATCTCTGAGTCTGTATGAAGAGATCTCTAATACTACACTTGTTACTTTATAACTCCACTGTATCATGGATATTTTTCCCTGTCACTAAACATGGCTATGTATCATTTCTTTAGTAGCAGTTGTAGGAGACCAGAATATGCCATTCAAAATATGACAGTAGAAGACCAGAATGTGCCACCCCAAAATATACCTTTTTAGCATAAAGATTATTTTGAGCTGATTATTCTGAGAAATAGCAGACACACACAGGAGAAGTTCTGAAAACAGAGTAGAGGTTACCCTTTTGTAAGGGAAATTTACATTTAAAAAAGAAATCTCCATTTGTAGAGGTGTCTCCCTCTCTGTACCAGTAAAGGAAGTAAAATCACAGTAAAATCTTATGAAAGGAGAAGGCCTTCATTTAAATCTGCACAACAAACCTTTCCTTTTTTTTGAGACAGGGTCTAGCTGCCACTCAAGCTGGTCTCAAACTCCTAGGCTCAAGTGACCCTCCCACCTTGGCCTGTCAAAGTGCTGGAATTACAGGTATGAGCCACCGTGCCTAACTTCTTTTTTACCATACTTTTCCTGGTCACCTCCCCAAAACTGGCCTCCTCCAGATCCTTTTGTATTTAGCTAAAGATGGTAGTTAAGCTTGCATTCTAAGTCATTTCTCTCCCTGGGTATGTCCCATGTAAACATGAGTTGCACAGGTATACACGTGAGGACATTGTTAATAAACTTCTATTTGTTTTTCTCTTGTTAATCTGTCTTTTGTTATAGGACGTCCAAGCCAGGAATTTAGGATAGACGGAAAATTATGTTTTACTCCTTCACACTGTGAAGTATTCCATACTATATAATGTCCCATTGTCTGTAACCAACATATCTAACTAACTCCTTACAACAGATAATTAGGTTATTTCCAATTTCTCATTATTATAAGCAGTGCTATTACTAGCTCCTCAAATACATGCCTTTGTGAAGATATCGGATTATAACCTTAGAATACATTTGTAGATATAAAATAAAGGATATACACATTATACATTTTGCCACATACTCCCAACTGCCCTCTTAAGAAGTGCCAGATTTTACTACATGGAGTCCTTTTCCTGTACTCAATTTCCAATGTGACATTATTATATTTTTCTCCTTTCTCAATAAAATGGGTAAAAAACTGACATCTTGATAAATGTGTGTTTTCTGTGGTTACAAGCAAAGTGGAACCTCTGTTTTATATATTTATTGGCCATTTGCACTTCTCCATTTGTAAATAACACCTTAATCTTTCGGTCCATTTTTCTTTTGGCAGGTTTATCTTTTTCTTGTCAATTTGCAAGAGCTATTTAAAAATCAGCAACATACTTAAACAATGTTAGTTTTTATTTTACATTTTGTTAATTGCCTTTACCTCAAGGGCTGCCCACTGTTAAAGCTAGACCATGAGACTAAAACCGTTTCAGTGAAGTGATGAATAGGAAGAAGAAATGAAAATCAAATTTCTGACTTGGAGTTCCAAAATAGGCACTTGATATTGTTACTGGTGGAAGATAGCTGAGTTACTAGTAGCAAATCCCTACAGGTATGCAGCAACCTCAGTTCTTGCCTCCTCAGAAGAAAGGATTCAACTGAGGGACGTAAGACAGAAAAAGAGACCAAGTCAAGTTTCAGAGCAGGAGTGGAAGTTTCTTTTAAAAGGCTTCAGAACAGGAAAGAAAGGAAAGTATGCTTGCAAGAGATTCCAATCGACACTGCAGACTACTTTGGGGGAGAGAGGGAAGTGAACAAGGGTTGAAACACTACCTGTTGGGTATTATGCTCACTATCTCTGTGAGAAGTTCAGTCATACCCTAAACCTCAGCATCACACAATATACCTGCACATGTATCCCCCTGATTCTAAAAAGTTGAAAAAGAAAATAAAAGGAGCCTAAGACACTACCTCAAGTTTTATATAGCTAAAGGAATAGCTGAGGCCAGGCGTGGTGGTTCATGCCTGTAATCCTAGCATTTTGGGAGGCCGAGGCAGGTGGATCACGAGGTCAAGAGATAGAGACCATCCTGGCCAACATGGTGAAACCTTGTCTCTACTAAAAATACAAAAATTAACTGGACATCGTGGCACGCACCTGTAGTCCCAGCTACTTGGGAGGCTGAGGCAGGAGAATCACTGGAACCTGGGAGGCGGAGGTTGCAGTGAGCCGAGATTGCGCCACTGCACTCCAGCCTGGCAACAGAGCGAGACTCCATCTAAGAAAAAAAAAAGGAAAAAAGGAAATAGCTGAGAGAGTTTCAGCAGACGAGATGCCATATTAGGTCAGAAATGTCCCTTCACCAGATAGGATACTGATTATATAAGCCACATGTCATGGCAGAAGCAAAAATATCAGAGGCAAAAACGTGAACAGCAGCTGCAATGAGGATAGAGGCTATAAAGCAAAGTACATATCATCAGACCCCAGCAGATGACAACTGGACCAGTTTCCTCCTTCTACCAATGCCAAGGCACCATGTTAGCCACCTGGAATACAACTGCCATTTAGGGAGAGGGGGCACAAGAAGGGAGGTATATAGATTCGACAAAAAAGTTATCAGTATCAAAATGGAGTCACTGATGTGAAGCCCTAATAAAAGGGAGCTGGAGGCCATGAAAAAGGAGTCCTCATACATGCATATCTATGCTGGGAACTCCGCAAGGAATTCCTTAAAACTGCAGTATTCCAGATGAGCTGCTTGCCCAAAGACACTTGCCTAACAATGACTGTCTCTGCCAATGAGCTAACGCCAACTATTGCAACAAGCTCCAATAGTCTTGTTCCAAAACAGCTTCTGTGGACTTCACCTTTCTGTCCTTAAAAGCTTTCCCCTACCCCACTTCCCTTGGATACACCTATGATCCATCATAACATGCATATCCTGGATTGCAATCTCCTGCTACTCTGGAATAAACTCTTTGCTCTGGAAGATCAGTCTCTCCGTTGCTCACTTCAGGTTGACACAGAAAACCCTCAACCCTGAAAAATCACTACATTTAACTAAGTTTACTGGGAAATGACTAGATTAAATGTTTCATTGCCAAAGAAGAAAATTAAAATTTGTGCTAATATTGAATTTTAAATAGAGAAAGTTATACTTAAAGTTTCAAAGAAAAAATTATTTCCTGGTCCATATTAGTATATATGTTGCCAATATTTTCATTATATTGTAATTTACCTTTTAACCTTTTGGGGGTTTTGTTGACGGTGTTTTTTGTTTGGTTGGTTTTTGCCTTACAGAGCATGTTTGAATGTATTCCTTTATGCTTTCTGGATTGGGTATGATGCTTTGAAAGGTTTCCTTAGTTCCTAAATCATAAAAATATCCAACTATATTTTCTTCACTATTCTTAAGGCTTCAATTTTTGTAAGTAACACTTTGATGCATCTAAATTCAATAGTGCAAAAACAATCTATAATTTGATGCATCTAAATTCATTTAAGTACAGAGACTAAAAAAAGAAATCTGGCTTTTTTTCCAAGTGATCATCAGCTTTCCTAACATAATTCATTAGTTTTATCTTTTCCTTAGTAGAATTAATAACATCTTCATCATAAATTATCTTTCTTTATATATAAAGAATTCAGTCTTTATCTGAAACCTGCTTCTTTATCCCATATAGCTACATATTTTAACTGTTAAAGATTCATAATATATTTTAATATGTAATACCTTCATTAAAATTTATTTTAAGAAATTTCCTGGATATTTTCACATATTTCTTATTTCAGATAAAATTCAGTTTTTCAAGTTTCCCCAAAATATATTTCAAGCTTTGTATTTAATGAAATTATATATTATTTTTACACTATTGAGTATTTCTATTCAAAATATTACTAATTAATGACATGGATAGGAGACAGGGAAATACTGGGTAGAAGAAGGCGGTTCCCCGGCAAAGGCCCCACCCTCAAGCCTGGAAAACCACAGCCCTAAATGGAAACAGGCATTCCTGTTTTTGTGCCCAAATGTTGCCTTTTGGCCCACCATCCCCCCCATCCTATACCCATATAAACCCCAAACCCCAGGCTCCATGAGTATACTAGCAGAAGAGCAGAGGAACAGAAGAGTGGCACTGCAGAGAAGGAGAGAAGAAAAGGAGTGTCTGAATGTCCAGAAGAGTTCGGCTGGGGACGGTCAGAGAGGAGATTGGCTGTGGGACAACTGAACTCCGGGGGAAGATCATCTTCCCACTTCATCCCCTTTCCAGCTCCACATCCATACTGCTGAAAGCCACCTCCATCCAGCAATAAAATCCCCCACATTTACCATTCTTCAATTTGTCTATGTGTATTGATTCTTCCTGGACACCAGACAAGAACCTGAGTACCAAGATGGCACAGAGCTGGTAACACTTAAGCCATCTGCAGACAGCAAAGCTAAAAGAACACTGTAGCATGCCTACTGGGGCTTCGAGAGCTACAGGCACATACCGCTAGACACTACCATGGGGCTGGAGCCCAAAAACACTTGCTCCAGCTCCTGCCCCTGCCTGTCTGCCTGCTCCCCCTCCTTAAGGGGTTTGAGAGCACAGAAGCTGAACAAACGAGCCACATTCCTGTCATACATCCTGCAAGGGGGATCAGGGAACTCTCCCATTTTATTAACATATGGAAATTAATAGCTTTTATATGTATAATCAATAATCAGAGGATATAAGAATAGAGAAAAGGTGGCCCGGCACAGTGGCTCAGGCCTGTAATCCCAGCACTTTGGGAGGTCGAGGCGGGTGGATCACTTGAACCCAGGATTTTGAGATCAGCCTGGCCAACATGGTGAAACCTCATCTCTACTAAAAATACAAAAATTAGCCTGGTGTGGTGGCGGACGCCTGTAATCCCAGCTACTCAGGAGGCTGAGGCAGGAGAATCACTTAAACCCATGAGACAGAGGTTGCAGTGAGCCAATATGATGCCACTGCATTCCAGCATAGGCAACAGAGCAAGACTCTGTCTCAAAAAAATAAAGAGAAAAGCTCATTTATAATACCAACCAAGAAGTTAATATACTTGAGGAAGTTTACTGGGAAATATGCAAAACCTCCATTAGAAAAACTTTAAAACACTTCTGAAGATACAAAATATAGCTAAATAAATAGAAAAACATGATGACTCAACATCTTGAAATGTCAGTTGTCCCTAAGTTGATTTATAAATTTAATGTGATCTCAATAAAAATACCAACAAGCTTTCTATGTAACTATTGATAGACTATACAATGCAATATTGGACTTCATGTAGAAAAATGAACATATAGAATACACAGAACAACATAAAAAATAAAAACTGATGGAGGAAGGGATGACTAACCCTACCAGGTATTGAAACACTATAGAACTGCTATAATTAAAATAATGTGGTATTGTGCATAAATAGGCAGACTAGTCAAACAGAATAGAAATTTTAAAAATAGACTCAAGTACATATTAAACTTCAGTATATGATAAAAATGGCATCTCAAGTCACTACCACAAAAATTGACTTTTTCATAAATGGAGTGAGAACAACTGTTTAGCCATCTGAGAAAAATCAAAATTAAATTTGCACCTCACAACACACATGCACACACACACACACACACCTCCAAATGGACTAGAGATCTAAATATTAAAAAAGAAACCATACAAGTACTAAAAAACATGGTTGAATTCTTCATTAACCTGTGAGGGATAATTTCCAACCATAACTAAAAACACAGAAGCAGTTTTTAAAAGATTGATACATTTGACTACATTAAAAATCAACAACTACTCATAGCAAAAAAAAAAAAACATATCAACTGACAAACTTAGGAAAAAATATCTGTATCATATATGTCACAGAGAAAGAACTAATGTCCTTAATATTGAAGTAACTCTTAAAAGTTAAGAGATAGAATATCAAAAACATGACAGAAAAATTGGCAAAAGATATGAACAGATGATTCACACACACCAGAAAAAAGATATAAAAATAGCCCTTAAATATATGACAACATTTTCATCCTCATTCAGGATAGAAGGAATGCAAATTAAAGCAACCACTCTCGGCAAGGCTTAGGGCAATAATTATTCTCATATACTGCTGGTGGGAAAGCAAATACAACAGTTAAAACACAAGAAATGGAGGGCATCACCTAGTGCTGAGCTTTAATGATAAAAATAAATAAGACGCACTCCCTGGCCTTGTATGCACAGTCCCTCTCCCCTGTCTCTGAAAAGCAAACAGTGCAGGAGAGGGCTGGGCACATACAGTCTAATTTCAACGTACTGTGCTAAGTGCCAGAATGTCATGAGAGCAAAGAGGAGAGCATTTAGAGTAGTAGGAGAGAGTTTCCTGGAGGAAGTGATGCCTAAACCAGTACAAGTGAGTCAGAAGGAAGGAAAGGGGAAGGCAAATGTAAAGAGCCTGCGCTTCATCACATCAGCAAGGTGGAGCCATTGCAGTATCTCATAAAAAGTGGTGGCACTCAATTCTACAGCAGATATAATCTTGCCAATGGGACAAGAATATCTGATGGCCAACAGGCCATCTCTCCTCAACAGTACCAGAGTTGCCCACTTTCACTGTCCTTTTTCTAGCTTTCATGACCGACGAGGACTAAGTGAATGCATGCATCCACAATCAGGTGACAGTGACATCTGGCTTACTTACTTGGCCTCTTATGATCTGATCATTTTGCGCTAATACTGAAATTGTGCTCCCAAAGTTCCAAGGGAGCTGATTCCAAGGTTCTTGGGGAATACCTCACTAAAGAACCCATCTCAGGGTATAAATCATCAGGTGATCCTTTCAAATATATTGTACACAGCAAATTGCAGAGAACAATGGCTGTTCAACATGAAAACCAGGTAGTAAATTACAGAAATGGTTTAGCAGACAAATGATGAGGGTGCAACTAGGACAATCATGATGGATGCAGAGAGGAGAAGCCAAAGTTAGCTGACATCACACCTTTCTTCCACGTACAGAACAATTCTTTTCATTATAAGGTTTAAGCCTGAAAATATCTTAACCCAGCATTAAGTATGACAATCAAAATCAAATATCACATATACAATAGGAGGGCTTTATAATTTCCTTTATTTTTATTTGTCTGTTCAGAATTCATTCACTTGTTTAGTATTGTTCTATTTTTTTTAAAGTGGCATTAATGGTAATGTTCACTGAGGTAGAATTTACCTGGTACCGTACCTGTACAGATTTCATATCAGTCTCATAACTGTAACAACGAAAACACAAACACAGAAGTGGCAGAATTTTTTTTTAGGTGGAATCTCACTCTGTCGCCCAGGCTGGAGTGCAATGGTGCTATCTCGGCTCACTGCAACCTCCAGCTCCCAGGTTCAAGTGATTCTCCTGCCTCAGCCTCCTGAGTAGCTGGGATCATAGGTGCCCACCACCACGCCCAGCTAATTTTTGTATTTTTAGTAGACATGGGGTTTCACCGTGTTGGTAAGGCCTGTCTTGAACTCCTGACCTCAGGCAATCCATCCACCGGCCTTGGCCTCCCAAAGTGCTGTGATTACAGGTACAGAATATTTTTAAGTGATCAGACTGTTCGTTATGAATGAACCTCATGAAAGGAAGTTAGCCACATCTCCAGAAAACGGCAGTCAGTATTTTTTGCAGAGGAACTTGCAGAGCATTACAAATGTTACAAAACATTACAGAGAAAATGGAGGCCGGGCACGGTGGCTAACAACTGTAATCCCGGCACTTTGGGAGGCTGAAGCAGGTGAATCACCTGAAGTCAGGAGTTCCAGACCAGCCTGGCAAACACGGCAAAACATCCTCTCTACTAAAAATACAAAAAAATTAGCTGGGTGTGGTGGTGGGTGCCTGTAATCCCAGCTACTTGGGAGGCTGAGGCACGAGAATTGCATGAACCTGGGTGGTGGAGGTTGCAGTGAGGTGAGATCATGCCACTGTACTCCAGCCTGGGCAACAGAGCGAAACTTCATCTCAATAAAAAGAGAAAGAAAAGAAAAGAAAAGAAAAAAAAGAAAAGAAAAGAAAAGAAAAGAAAAGAAAAGAAAAGAAAAGAAAAGAAAAGAAAAGAAAGAAAGAAAGAGAAAGAAGGGAGAGAGAGAGAAAGGAAGAAAGGAAGGAACGGAGGCAGGGAGGGAGGGAGGAAGGAAAGAGAGAGAGAAAGAGAGAGAGAAAGAGAAAGAAAAGAAAGAAAGAAAAGAAAAAGAAAGAAAGGAAAGAAAGAAAGAAAATGGAGCTTTTCTAGGTTTGTTTTCTGTCAATTACGCTATTGCAGAAAGGCATTTTTTTCTTTTTTCTTATTCATTCTCCTTGACTGTAATCAATCAACATCTCAAAAAAATTACTTATCATAATAAACTTTAGGACCTTTATGTTTATAGACAGCTTAAATTAGTTCCTTCTTTTTAGGTGAGATTCTTCTCTTCTACATTTATGCTGTTTTCAACTTAACTTCACCACTTTAACTGGTGAAGTTAAGTTGAAAACAGAATATATATATTCAGACATACATATATATGTGTCTGGATCTGTGTATGGATATATATACATATACATTATACACTATATGCTTTGCATTGCATCTTCAGTTATTACATAATGTAAAAAAAAATCACAAAAACAAGCCTTTTTTTCCTATAAATGTTTGTCTAGCAGCTTAGGAAAATGATCTTTGCAAACTTTATCACTTACCATTCAAGTTATAGAATCAATAGTAGGCTTGAGATTGCAGTAGCATTTCCTAACTTTAACAGCACAAAAGCTGTCTCACACATGTGAGATGAGAATTTGATTAAGCTTGCAAAAGTTTTCCTTTAAGAAATGATGTAGATTTTAAAATTTACGTATCTAGTATTTTACAACTTGCTTGAGAATTGCTTCAAATCCTACACCACACAGGCCTTTAACTTTAACAGTATTTGCCTCTTACCTAATGCCATCTGGTGTAGATCAACATATTATATAGCATCATCTCCAAAGAATTCTCTGTATTATTTATAAATATTATAATATGGATTGTAATAAGTTATGGAAAAAATGCAAACACATCTGGAGGTCATTTAACAAAAATCAATAAAACCTTTATAAAGTGAATCATTATTCATATGTTAACCTGATTGGCTTACTAAACATTTCCATTGTTTCATTAAACATTGCCAATTTGTCCAAATATGCCTCAGAGTCTATCAAAAGAATCAGTGGCTACATAAAACACTAATTAAGTTTTTCATAACACTATTCCTTAGAAAGCTATAATCCTCTCACATTGATGAATCTTTACTTAGGCAACAGAAATGTGAGCACTTCAGCTACACAGGCAAAATGAAATAGAAAATTATCACTGTCCATCTTCCAGGCAATCTATATAATACAAACTACCCATTAAAGATTACTTTGCCCAAGTTTTCTAAATCATTTTTCAAACCTCAGCGTTCCTTTGTCTATGCCAATATAACTATCAGACATTCCTATAAAAGAGCTTCCTCACACATTTTCAAACCACCAAAACCACAGTCACACATATTTATTATCCCAATGGACTTTCCCTTACAAATTCCTGTTGATTTTAGCAGGACACACCCATTCCCCTGAGTATAGTCAGCTCTTCTCATCTACTCTAATGAGAGAAAACATTCTGTTAATAAAGCAGGTGGCAACCATTATAAATGTCTTATTAAATATTAAATAATGGGGGTTTTCTGAGCCAAGGAATAGTAATGGGCAATATCCAAACTTATGCACTATACTGGCAAAGGAGCTTTTTTATAGACTCTTTCCAGAATTAAGTGGTTTGACATCTCACCCTGATAGACAGGAAGATCACTATTTCTGACAGCCCGCTTGTGCCAAGTACTGTACTAGGCATGTTATATACATTATTATTTTACAGACAAGTAACTAAGGTTCTTACAGTTTAAATAAGTTACCTACTAAAGGACACATAATTTTAATGCATCAGCCTGACTCCAAACCCCAAGCCCCTCCAACTTTTCCACACTGTACACATCCCCAGCCTTGGGGTATATAACACAAAAATGTAAAGGCATTGCAAATTAATCTACATCTCAGGCCAAGTTTACAGAGAGAATGTATCTCCTTCACTTTGCATGTAGTTATATGGTTTTCCCCTAGGTGGGAGAGGAAAAGATTGCTAAATGTCAAATCTTGTTTAAACTCTAGTCCAATTCAGTAATTTGAACTGTCTGCACAGGTGGTATCTAGTGGTCCTTCTATACCACAATGTTCCCTGCCCTAGAGAAGAAAGACTCATGGCTTAGATGGCAATGCAAATGGCACCTCCTCTGCTCTAGGAATTGAGTGCTCCAAATTTGCTTCTTGATATGCAAAAGTGGGAGAATAAAGGATTTTAGAAAACCCTCTCTATATATACACAGGCTTACAAGAATATAATCTTGGAACAAATTTGAATTGAGGAGATATATTCCTTCCATAACCTTTTCTCCTTCCTCATCTCAAGTAAATGAATTCATAGACCAAATAGACCTAAGGTTATATATTCAGATAAGTGAAAGAGAAAAGTATATTAATAAATTTCAGGCTATTTTTAGCAATCATAAAAGCATGAGTAGATGCAGCTGGTAAAATACAATGCAGAATAATTTTTCATTTGAAAATAAAATCTTTTTAATGTGAGTGTACTGTATATACTACAAGAATAAATGATGGATTATAAGTTGTCACAAAATCTTTTAAGAGGGTTTCCCCATTTAATTGTCTTTTTTATAATTTTTAACTATTATAATTTTATAATTTTTAACTATTAAGAAGTAATTCTCAAAATACAACATATATATATAAAATTGTAATAATTTCCCTTGAATATCATTTTCTTTCCCAAAGTAACAGGAGTGATGTTAACTCTCTTGTATGTATTTTCCATGCTTACCTTCGCACTCACACAAGCATACATACTTGCAGATGTATGAATAAAGATTTTTTTGTACAATTGTTGAAATAGTGTTCCCACCCAAATCTCATCTTGAGTTGTAGTTCCCATAATCCCCACGTGTTGTGGGAGAGAACCAGTGAGAGGTAATTTAATCATGGAGGCAGTTATCCCCATGCTGCTGTTCTCATGACAGTGAGTTCATTCTCATGAGATCTGATGGTTTTAAGGGGTTTTCCCCCTTTCTCAGCACTTTTTCTTCCTGCTGCCATGTGAAAAAGGATGTGTTTGCTTCTCCTTCCACCATGATTGTAAGTTTCCTGAGGCCTCTCCAGCCATGCTGAACTGTGAATTAATTAAACCTCTTTCCTTTATAAACGGCCCAGTTTCAGGTATGCCTTTATTAACAGCATGAGAATGAACTAATACAGCAAATTGGTACCCATAGAGTGGGCTGCTGCTGTAAAAATACTCAAAACTGTGGAAGCAACTTTGAAACTGGGTAACAGGCAGAGTTTGCAACAGTTTGGAGGGCTCAGAAGAAGACAAGAAAATGTGGGAAAGTTTGGAACTTCCTAGAGACTTGTTGAATGCCTTTGACCAAAATGCTGATAGTGACATAGACAATGAAGTCCGGGCTAAGGTGGTCTCCAATAGAGATGAGGAACTTATTGGGAACTGGAGCAAAGGGGACTCTTGCTATGTTTTAGCAAAAAGATTGACAGCATTTTGCCCTTGCCCTAGAGATCTGTGGAACTTTGAACTTGAGAGAGATGATTTAATGTATCTGGTAGAAGAAATTTCTAAGTAGCAAAGTGTTCAAGAGGAAGCAAACATAAAAGTTTGAAAAATTTGTATCCTGACTATGTGATAGAAAAGAAAACCCCATTTTCTGGGGAGAAATTCAAGCCTGCTGCAGAAATTAGCATAAGTAGTGAGGAGCTGCATGTTAATCCTCAAGATAATGGGGAAAATGTCTCTAGGGGAAGACAATGGGGAAAATGTCTCCAGAGCATGTCAGATACATTTGCAGCAGCCCCTCTCATCAGAGGCGCAGAGGCCTAGGAGGGAAAATGGTTTACTAGGCTGGGCCCAGGACCCCCTTGCTGTGTGCAGCCTCAGGACTTGGTGCTCTGCATCCCAGCCACTCCAGCCATGGCTAAAAAAGACTGAGGTACAGCTCAAGTCATTGCTTCAGAGAGTACAAGCCCCAAGCCTTTGCAGTTTCCACCTGGTGTTGAGCCTGTGGGTACATAGAAGTCAAGAATTGGGGTTTGGGAACCTCCACCTAGATTTCAGAGAATGCATGGAAATGACTGGATGTCGAAGCAGAAGTTTGCCATGGGGGCGGAGCCTTCATAGAGAACCTCTGCTAGGGCAGTGCAGAAGGGAAATGTGGGGTCTAGAGCCCCCACAGAGTCCCCACTGGGGCACTAGCTCCACTAGTGGAGCTGTGAGAAGAGGATCACCATCATCCAGACCCCAGAATGCTAGATCCACTGACAGCTTGCACCGTGTACCTGGAAAAACCTCAGGCACTCAATGCCAGCCCACGAAAGCAGCTGGGAAAGGGGCTATACTCTGCAAAGCCACAAGGCTGGAGATTCCCAAGGCCATGGGAGCCCACCTCTTGTATCAGCATGACCTGAATATCAGACAAGGAGTCAAAGGAGGTCATTTTGGAACAACTGCCTTATTAGATTTCAGACTTGCATGGAACCTGCACCTGGTTTGTTTTGGCCAATTTCTCCCATTTGGGACGTGTATATTTACCCAATGCCTGTACCCCCATTTTATCTAGGAAGTAACTAACTTGCTTTTGATTTTACATGCTCATAGGCATAAGGGACTTGCCTTGTCTCAGATGAGTATCAGCATTAACTGAAAATGCTGAAACTCATTTCAGCATTAACTCAGATGGACTTTTGAGTTAATGCTGAAATGAGTTAAGACTTTGGGGAACGGTTGGGAAGTCATGATTGGTTTTGAAATGTGAGGCCATGAGATTTGGGAGAGGTCAAATGATATGGTTTGGCTGTGTCCCCACCCAAATCTCATCTTGAATTGTAGTTCCTATAATCCCCACTTGTGGGAAGAACCTGGTGGGAAGTAATTGAATCATGGGGGCATTACTCCCATGCTGCAGTTCTTGTGATAGTGAGTAAGTTCTCATGAGAGCTGATGTTTTTATAAGGGGCTTTTCCTCCTTTTTCACAGCACTTTTCCTTCCTGTCATCATATGAAGAAGGACATGTTTGCTTCCCCTTCTGCCATAAGTTTCCTGAGGCCTCCTCAGCCATGCTGAACTGTGAGTCAATTAAACCCTTTATAAATTACCAAGTCTCAGGTATATCTTTATTAGCAGCATAAGTACAGACTAATACAATTGTATAAACAATCTATACACATTACTCTGCAATTTGCTTTTCTCATTTAATAATCATTGAAACTTAATTATCATATTGGTAAATAATAATAATAATAAAGTCCCACACATATAGTAATGGGCACATGTCAAAATTTTATTTGACTCATTAATGAGAAAACTAGCAGAATGAGGTTGATTCAATTTGAATGAGAAACTTGAATTTATATTCATATTAACAATGAAAAAGAGAATACGTTAAATAAAACTGCTAGATTAAATATAAAATTGGCCACTGTCCTACAGGGGAATAAAATCATAACATTTGGAGTTATCATTTTTACTATACAAAAAAAAATTGCACCTTATTAGATTTCTGCAAGTTAACCTCTAACTTTACCAAGTTTTAAAATTTAAGAGAGACCGTCTCTTTTCCCATGGTGAGAGCTAGATGACCTTTAGGGTGGCTTGTTAGAAAATGTTATAGCAGGATATTAAGATCATCTTTTTTGCCTTATTTTTAAGTTTTGGAGAATTTTTTCCAAAACATAATAGATCATAGATATCCTTCTGGATTAGCAGATTTACCTCAAGTGTATTTTTAATAGCTGCATAATCAACGCATAGTATAACTGTTCTATAAATAATCCAACAATCACTCTATTTGTGAACATACAGTTTTTTTCCAACATTTTGGCCACTACAAATAATGCTGCTTTAATATCTTTGTATATATGTGTTTTGATACTGGTGCTTCTATCATATGAGATGAAGTCCCCAAAATCGGGATATCTAAATCAAAGAAAATAGTTGTTCTAATTTAATATCTATTGCCTCACTCTTTTATGAGTTTTCATAGTTTTGGATGTAGTCCTCTGTATACTTTTAACCTAGTTAAGTCAAAATAATCCCAACAAGATTGAAAATATGGGTAGCCTTCAAGCTGTGGCCATCACATGAAAAGATAACAAGTAGGTTTCATGCCAAGAACTTAATGGCAATGATTACTCAAACTCTGAATCAAAAATAAATAAAATATATAACTTTGTTGGTTAAAAATAAAATGTTTATATTTTTCTGTTATTTCTTTCTCTTGATTATTCTCATTCACTATAGTTATTGAATTTCTCACCACATTTGGTACTATTCATGTGTAAAGAAATAGTTTTAACTTTTATTAATATACAATAACTGCTTTGTTTCTTCTGTAGTGCAAGAAAATGCTAAAGTAATCAGGCTGCACTAACATTGTTCTCAAAACTCTTGACTTCATGAACATCTAATGAGAGGAAAAATATCATGTTCTTAACTAGGCTTTTAAAGTCTTATACAAAATATTTGTTAATAGAGAAAATGTAGAAACAACTTACACGTCCCTCAGTAAGAAACTGATGAAATATATTATGGTATATACATACTATGTAATACTATGCAGCTGCTCCTTCAACAGTCATTTGTACCAGGACTGTATCAGGTACTGAGGATAAAAGATGCTCGAAAGCAGACACAATTATAGTTGGAAGGACTCAAATCAGCACACTAATAAATTTATAACTACAAACAAACTAAAAGTCTAAAGGAAACACTATTGTATAAGGGCCTATAACACAAAGGAACCCAATCTAGACTTACACTGAGAAGGTAATTATTGATTTAGGGTCAGTTGGTAAAAGAAAGGGAAGAACATTCCAGTCAGAAAGAGCAGCATGTGCAAGTCCCTATAGCCAGAAGGTGACAGGTGTGGCTGAAGCCCAGGAGTGGGAGAGTGCTAGGAGATGAAGCAAGGAAGGTAAGTAGAGCAAGACTAAAAACTCTGAGTCATGGGAAACCACTGAAAGGCTGTAAGTAGAAAAGTAACACAATCTAGTTTAAATTTTAAAAGATAATTCTGGCTGCACTGAGGAGGAGGATTTGGTAAGAAGCCCAAGTGGATGTGTGGAGACCAGTTAGGAAACTGAACAGGTGAAACACTGGCACCATGTCTGTGGAAATGGAGAGAAATTGGCATATTTGAGAGATAGTAAGGAGATAAACAGAATTTGGATTTAATCAACTGGATTGAACATGGGAAGTTAAAGAGAAGGATTGCCAGGAGCAATGGGTGTCTGGTTTGTAAAATTAAATGGATGTGTAACCGGATTCTATGAAGCAAGAGCACAAATGGAGGACAGATTTGTGAGGGGAGAACATGATAGAATTGAAATGGGAATATCAAGTGAGAGAAGTTGGATACTCAAACCTGAAATGTAGAAGAGAGATCTGGACTGAAAATAAAAATTTGCAAGTCATAAAATAAAAGGGCAATTGAAACTCTGAGAGTGAATGACATCTTGTAAGGAGAAAATATCACATGAGAAAAGAAAAAAGAGACAGAGAATAAAAGAGGAAAAGGAGGAGAAGGAAGAGGCGAGAGTAGACTAGGATTGAACCTGAAGGTACTCCCATATGTAAGGGTTGCAAAGAAGACAGAGAAGGAGTGGTCAGAGAGGTAGCAGAGAAACCGGGAAAGAGGTAGATTTCTAAGAATTAACAGGTATATAGATTTAAGTAAGAAAACTTTTGAACATTATATAAAACCAGATTTTATTTCTATAAAAAATTCAAATGATATACATAGACATAGATACTCATATATGTGTGTTAATACATAGATAAAACTGGGACAAAAGAAACACAAAAAACTGTAATAGTGGTTATCACTGGAGATTAAAGAGGAAGTTTAAGAGGCATGTTTACATTGTACTTTTTGCATTTCTATTTGTGATTAATCAATTAAATTACACATATAATTTAAGATTATATATATATATATCTTGTGCTATTTCCTTTAAAGAAAAAGAAAAATATGAAGAGAATTACCAAAACATCCAAAGGAAAAAAACAGCAAAAACATGGATATCCTAAATAGTAGAAAAATAGAGCTAAAATTTTGAAAACTATATCTGTCAAAATATCTGATAAACATTAAGTTACTATATGACCCAACAATTTCACTTCATTGTATATACCCAAGAGTAATGAAAACATGTTCACATAAAAACTTGTACATAAATATTCATAGCAGCATTATTCATAATAGCCAAAAAGTGGAAACAATCTAATGTTCATCAACTGATGAGTGAATGAAGTAAATATGATATTCCACACAATGGAACACTATTCAGCAATAAAAAGGAATGAAGTACTGATAAATGCTACAACACGGAGCAACCTTGAAAACATGATGCTACATGAAAGAAGCCAGATACAAAAGGCCACATATTGTGTGATCCCATTTATAGGTAATGTCCAGAATACAGAATCACAGAGACAAAAAGCAGATTGGTGGTTGCTAGGAGCTAGAGAACGGAGGAATAGAGAATGACTGCTTAATGAGTATTAAGTCTCTTTTGGGGATGATTAAAATAGTCTGGAATTAGATAGTGGTGATAGTTGCACAACTTTATGAAAAAAACTAAAAAACGACTGAATTGTATACATTAAAATGGTAAATTTTGCAGGATATGGATTATATTTCAATTTTTTTAATGAAGGTGAGCGATACCTTGTGAAGTGAAGAAGGGTATGACTCCTCTCTGAATGGTCAAATATTGGAACAGAGCTACTCTAACTTTACTACAAGCCTCCAGTAAACATATTCTTTTTACAGCCTGGAAAAGAACAAAAAATTACCTGAAAATTCAAGTATATAAATATGTTAGTACAATATATTTCAATGTACACTGGCCAGGTAGATCCTTTTCTTACATCTAACAAAGAATAAAGTAAGGATGAAACTCCATGAAGTTATGAAAAACTGTATCTGAGATCTCGGCATTCCCCCCTACACACCCAAGCTCTATCAGTACAGCCCAGAGTCCTTTTCTTGTGTGGACTACGCCCTTTCTTAATTATTGTTTCTTAGCTCCAAAACTACTCCCTCTTTACTCTGATTTGTGATGCTGGGGCTGGAACTCTGCAAACCACAGTCTGCTTTGCCAGTTGACTACTGTCAGGCTTTTCTAACAGGGGGGCAGATTGTAGGGCTGCAGTAGGGAGAAGAGACATGATGCTTCCTGTCCACTTCCTGTTAGTTCTATTGGCTGTCTTCCTACTTCCTAGTTCAGCAGTACCTTCCCACAGCAGTGGTTGAATCCAGTTTGTGGTTCTTCCGACACTTTCAGAACCAGCCTCAAGCATCCTTCAATGGATAATGTTCCATTATATGTATGTACCCCAATTTTTTCCCATTCATCCATTAATGGATATTTGGGCTGTTTTCACCTGTTGGCTATTACGAATAGTGTTGCTAGAAAGTGAAAGAAGCTGACACAAAAGGCCACATATTGTATGATTCCATTTATATGAAATATCCAGAATAGGCAAAACCATAGACAACGGAATGCTGATTGGCGCCTTCCAGGGGCTAAAGAGAGGAATGAATGTGGAGCAACTGCTTAATAAGTGCGGGGTTTTCTTTTGAGGTGATGAAATATTTTGAAACTAGAAAAAAGTGGTAGTTGCACAACATTTGTAAATATACTAAATGCCACTGAGTTATTGATTCTAGAATGATTAGTTTTATATTATGTCAATTTTGCCTCAACAAAAATAAATAAGTAACTGGGTGGTTTCTCCTGACTGGGCCCGGACTGATACACGGACTTTCGTTACACCCACAGCAGCCTTCAAGTTTGCCTTTTCCACCTGAGCTGCATGGCCTCTCGCCAGCTATTGTTCTTGTCTGTTCCTCCAGTTTTTACTGTTTGGGAAGTGGTTAATTCTCAAGAGAAAGTATTGTCTTGACTTGTGCTGCCTAAGATACTAGTCACCAGCCGCATGTGGCTATTTAAATTTAAATTTAATTAAATAAAAAATTCAGTTCCACAGTTGCACTAACCACATTTCAAGTGCTCATTACCCACATGTGGCTATGACGGCATGGCAGGCTGTCAGGATCGGCTGCTGCCACCGTGCCAGCTGCAGTGGGGAGGTGTGAGCAGTGGTGGCAGGAGCAGCTGTGGGATCAGCAATGGTGGTGTAGGTCCCCTGTGCCTCACATGCCCAAAGCAGCTGGCTGTGCCACTCCTACCCTCATGCGGCAGGGCAGGACCTACCCCCAGGCCTGGAGCCTCCTCCACTCTGGACCCTCACTGCTCTTGCCTACAGCCACTGTGGGGAGGGTGCTGGGATGAGGTGGAGCTGGGCCTGGGGTGGTGCCACACTCCATGGAGCCGGCAGGAGCCAGGGACAAGCAGGAGTCCCCTTGGAGCCCGCTGCCCTGGGAGCTGCCACAATGGGGCTGGGCAGAGCTGCCCGCCAGCAGGGGAGCAGCACGGTTTGGCAAAGAGGGGTGGGCAGAGAGGGGCCCAGCGAGGACCTGGAGACCCCACCCCAGGTTGTGAGGAAGTGTGGCTGGGGCTGACTGCATGCTCCATAGAGCAGGTGAAAGAGCCCTGCCCTCCCAGGTGCAGTATGTGGGCATCTCTGTACTCTGCACCCTTGGGGGCCCGGGAAGGCCCCTCCTGCCCCTGCAGGCTTGGGGGTGTCTGCTCCCTCCACCTGGCCTCTCTCTGCTCCTGGTACCCTCTCCAATCTTGAAGTGGGGTTGGGGCTGAGTTCAGGCACTGTCACAGCCTATCCAGGTGTGCACACACTCAGGGCAGCACACTTGAAACATGCCAGTTCCCTGCTGCCTCAGCCCACTCCTGACTTTGGGCAACAATGAGCACAGGGTCGGGGGAAAGCCAAGGGGAGACACTGAGGGCAGGTCAGTGCTGGCCTGCAGGTGCCCATTGGCATGAGCAGCCTGGGCACCATGGATGGTGGCAGGAGGCAGATAGGCACCCAGGTGGAAGGGGGCAGTCCCAGTGAAGCCCCACCTTCAAGCCAGGGAGGACATGAAGGCTGGGGTCTCAGCAACCAGTCCCATAGACTGGAGTGGGAACTTGTGATGCCTTTTTCAGGCCCACCCATAGCAGCCCATAGACCAATCAGCGTGCACTTCTTTCCCTCTGAGGCACATAAAGGCCCCAGGCTCAGGCAGAGCTGGACAGACAATGGGGTGACCAGCTGCAGAGAGGAGCCACCCTCTCTTCTGGAAGCTAAACACTTGTTGGGACAACCTGCCTGCAGAAAGGAGCTACCCTCTCAGCTGGGAGTTGAACATTCAGCAGGACCCTGGCTGCAGAAAGAAGCTGCCCCCTGTGAGTCTCCTCTGAGCTGTTATATCACTCAGTAAAGCTCCTCTTCATCTTGTTCACCCTTTACTTGTCTGCATACCTCATTCTTCCCAGTTGCAGGACAAGAACTCAGGACATGCCGAATGGCAAGGCTAAAAGACAACCTGCAACACAAACAGGGCTGAAACACGCCCCTTGCTTGCCACATGTGGGCCAAAAGAACGAGAGGTGAGCTGCAGCCCTTTAGGAAGCCCAGACCTGGGAGCTCCCCAAGCCAGGGCTGTGACTCCCTCTTTGGGGCCCTGCAGTTTCTGGCATCTCCAAGCTTCTGGACGCCACTGCGTTCTCCAGTGCCAGCCGTGGAAGCTGCCTGCTGTGCACCTGGTCTGGCCACAGACTCTCTGAAAGCCGGCGCCCATGCCAGCACCTGGAGTTGCCCACCCCACTGCAACAGCCCACGTGACTGTGCAGTGGCTAAATCCCACAGTCATTCACACACTGCTCACCACTCCATGCCTGACTTGCCCTTGGCAGGTGGTAGGATCCAGGCCAGTAGCATGAGCTGAGTGCAGCCTGCCAGGCTGAGTGGGCAAAATGAGCCCAGCAGGCCTGAGCAAAACTCAGGCAAAGGCACCACCAGCTACAGAGGTTTCCAGCCAGAAGAGCAACACCCCAGTGATCCCATAACAACTAGTAGCTATGGCTTTGGACTACACAGAACATTTCCATCATAACAGAAAGTCCCATTGAATAGCACTGGTCTGCACTTCACCAAGGATCTTTCAATCACAAAGCCTCCAAAATATCTTGTACATCAACCTGTAGTCATAGTCTTCCTTAGGGCTTAAATGAGAAAAAAATCAGGGAAAAAGAGGTTAAGTCAAGAACAAACGTCTTTGCAGTTTTTGCCACTTTAGTGTTTCTTCAACCCAGTAGCTTGGTTCTTATCCATCCTTCTCCCTAAATACACATCAGTAATTACTGCATTTACAACTATACATTTATTTCGATTATGCATTAGTTTGACCTATAAAACTATAAACTTCTCCAGCACAGAGTTTTTGGGTTTTTCATACACGCTCCTCACATTCAGTGGTAGACTCCTTGAACATTCATCAAGTACTTGCTGATTGAACATTTGATGAGGCTAGCTCTGGTTTCAGAGGATTGGTTCAAAACTGAAAAAATAAAACCTCTGCCAGCACAGTGGTAACACACTGCCTAAATAAACAGAAGTAATTTGCAATGCTTTACTCTTATTATTTCTTCTGGTTTTTATTTTTTAATGAGCATACCACTTCAAAAACATTCCTAGTGTGGCTCAGCCCAAATAACTCCAGTAGGAGATGGAAGCCTCCTTTATGAAAACCAGCCCCACGCTAAACCTTTTCTGTTCCTCAGTAACAGATCAGATCCAAGATCAACCCAGAGTAATACAATCCAAATGCCGTGCCCTTCCCTCAAGACTTTTCTGAGTGTGCTTCCTACCTTTGTTGTGTGGCTTTCAGAGAAGGCTCCAGAGAAACTGAATGGCATGTTCGAATCACAGGGTAACTGATCAGTAGTCTTGAATGACTTTTTGCAAACTTAAATCAGATTTTAAAGTACTATAGTTTGTAATTACAACAACTTCCTCAACATTTATGAATACAGTTTGAGGTAAATCTGTGCTTTGTGCAGTTTGCAGACTATTAGTGTAGGCATAAATATGTGCCAGGCCGGTAAAGGAGTAATTCTCCTTCTACTCACTGCATGTACGATATTGTCATTCTGCATTTGTAGTGGAAATGATCACGATTCATGTAGGCTATGGTAAGTAGCTCAGCCTTGCTAAATGGAGGGAAAATAAAAGAACATGTTAGGAAGAAAGTAGATAAATACAGAAAGCCAAAGTCATGAGAGGCCTTGAGAATGCAAAAAAGATCCATTTGGGCATAAGAGTCAATTATCATTGGCTCTGCCACATGCTCATTTCTTACTTCTACTTCCTCTGCTACTTCTTTCTCCCTCCAAGCTTACACTATATTTGGCCAATTTTCAAGTGGCAAGCCCATAAGAAGAACCCAGTTCATAATCCCTGGAAGATGAATAATATGGTCTGTGGAATCCATCACTGCCCTTGCTAGGTGCCCTCGGGCCTTATCATTTCTGTGCCCATGGCCTGACCTCCACCTGCTAGATTCTACATCTCCTTGTCTAAAGACTTTTTCACACAGCAAAAAAAAGAAGTATCAGGGAATTAACACATGCTGGAGAGAGTCCTTCTCCAATGATGGGTGACATTACCCAGTTTCCCTGACCCTTGGGCAAACTCCCTGTGAAATGTATGTTCTACACTGGCTCCCAGGTTCTCTAGTGGATTAAGCTCTAGTTTCCCATGCTGGTAACTTGTCCTTTATTGGCTGCCTTCCCCTCTCTGTTTCATATCCTCACTTCCCTATAGAGTTTTCTGGGATCACCTCCCAAATAAACTACTTGCACTCAAATCTTTGTTTTGGAAGGTGCTTCTGCATGATCTCAAATCAAGACACATACTAATCACAATAGTTATCATTTGTTAAGGATATGCCATGTGACAGATATTGTTCTAAGAGCTTTATACCTATTAAGCCACTTAAATGTCACGCAGTGGAAAAGATAGATACTATCATCATTCTCAGTGCACAGATGAGGGAACCACAGTACAGAGAGGTTAAATACCTATATTTTGAACCTAGTCAGATGGCTCCAGAGCCTATGCACCTGTATTAAGCTCTGCTGCTCACTGCCTCAAATAGGCCTTTGAGACATGAACAAATAAATAAATAAAAACAGGAAAGGAAGAAAATCAGAAATCCAGAAGTCACACTAATCAATTCATAAATTCTAAGGGCCTGACAGAGGAAGAACCAGCAGACTTGAATACTTATTGTATAAGAGGTAAAGGAGAGAGAGGAGCGAACATAAATGCAAAGATGATAGGTGGTATAATCCCTGAATAAAAATTTACATTACCTCTAGAAGGTTAAAGATGGCTACAGATGTTTTGCTACTCCTCCTATTGAGAGGTGGAGGCTGTAATTTCCCTCACATTTAAATCTGGACTGATCTTAGTGATTTGTTTGACCAGTTATATTAATCAGGGTTCTCTAGAGGGACAGAACTAACAGGATAGATGTATATATAAAGGGGAGTTTATTAAGGAGTATTGACTCACACGATCACAAGGTGAGGTCTCACAATAGGCCATCAGCAAGCTGAGGAGCAAGGAAGCCAGTCCGAGTCCCAAAGCTGAAGAACCTGTAGTCTGATACTTGAGGGCAGGAAGCATCCAGCACAGGAGAAAGATGTAGGCTGGGAGGCTAAGCCAACCTAGTCTTTCCACGTTCTTCTGCCTGGTTTTATTCTGGCCGCACTGGCAGTTGATTAGATTGTGCCCACTCAGACTGAGGGTGAGTCTGCCTTAACTGACTCAAATGTTAATCTCCTTTGGCAACACCCTCACAGACACACTCAGGAACAATAATTTGCATCCCTCAATCCAATCAAGTTGACACTCAGTATTAACCATCACACCAGCAGAGCGCACAGGAAGTAATAGTCTAACTTCCAAGACTAGGTCAAAGAAGCCTTGCAGCTTCTCCCAGGTCTTTTAGGACGGTACCTCTGGGAACCTTGTACTACCATGTGAGAAGCCTTCCATGCTACAGAGGCCACAAGCATGTGTGCCAACTGATGGTTTTGACTAGGCATAACTTCTCCAACCCCTGCAAAGGCCCCAAAAAGCTTGGATCTTCCAAAACTAGGGTGCACCAATCTGTTTCAGAAGCAGCCAATAAATGGGTTTGCTGTATGTAGAGACTTTTAAAACAATAATAAAATGGACAAAAAGTTGGTCTGCTTTTTGTTATTACCGTGAGCTGGCAATTCTAAACAATGTCAGTGGTAAACTATTATTACCTGAAAAAAATCTTTCGTTGGCCTAATTTCTAAATAACTGCTGTGGTCATTGTTAAGTTTTAATCATATGCATGTACACTTCAGATTAGCACATTTTTGTTACCTGTTCTTTAGTAAACATTGTATTCTGCATGGAAGTAAATTCGGAGAACTCCTAGTTTTACCCCTAAGACATCCAGCCTCAGCAACATGCTTATTTCAAGCTCTCTGTGGGAACATTGTGGACAGCTGTGGACAGTTCATTCTCCTACCCCTGTAAGCACATATTCCTGCATTGCGATGTGAGAGTCAAACAATGATAGCACAGTAGTTGCAAAAACAAAGAAACAGACCTTGAGTGTCTTTAATACTCTCATTCTACTTGACCACTTAAAGTTTTAATTTGTATTTAACATCTAAAACAGGGAAACAAGGTGTAAATTACAATGTGTAATATTGATGTTTGGTAAGTGCAAACTTTATACATTAAATAGTTTGCTGAGTTTAAATAATATTTTTAAAAGTTAAAATGTATTCTATTTTAATTAATTATTTTAAATCTAAATAATAAAGCAAGAAAATGAAATATTACATGAGTAGTACAATTTAGCAGTTCCCTAAATTAAATCTTTTATAGACTTTTCATCTTTCCTAAAACTAACTAGTTACTGTACAATTATTATCTAAAATATTATTATACTAGACTGGAACAAAAAGGATCAAAGTTCAAACTATGCAGATTAAATAGAACAACTAATTAATACATAGTTGTGCATTTTTCCTTTTCTTGGTACTGTACTATTTTACTTTCTTTTTCTTTTTCTTTTTCTTTTTCTAACAGACAGGGTCTCACTCTATCATCCAGGCTAGAGTGTAGTGCAGTGAGTTTTACTTTCTTTTTGTAAAACAGGTATGATTATGTATATAAAGTTTAATAAAAAGGAATTTTTCAATTTTTCTATTTCTCCTGTGGGCATTATTGTTATTAATTTCATTTCATGTTATTACTGAAAATAACTGTATCTTCTAGAGGAAAAGAGTGTTAAAAAATTTGATCTGTTCTTACACCATATACACAGCTCATCCACCGGCCAAATACCACCAAGTGGTCAACATTAATTCCACGTGGAAAAGAAGAACCACCTAGTCATCGCCCTGCCTGAATTCCAAGAGTCATGAAATATAATAAAATAGTCACTGTTTTAAGCCACTAAGCTTTGGGGATGCTTATGATTACAGCAAAAGAGAACCGAAATATTTACAAAGCTGAAAAACTAGGAGGTTTATAATATTTTTCCTTTGCTTTGTGAAATGATTTAACATGGATTTGTGAAACTGGAGAGTTTTTTTCATAAGATTTTTTTTTTACTTGATATATTTTTTAAAATCTAAGATAACTCTAATAGGCAGTCATTCTTACCTAACAAAGTTTCTTGGGTGATTCTGATAAACTCATTCCCAAACCACCATATTCCAACATTCTTGAGAACTGCTAATATAAAGAAAAGCACTTGTAAAAGATAATTGGAAATATGTAATAATAATCTGAGAGGGTTTTTTTTGTTTTGGTTTGGTTTGGTTTTTTTGAGACAGAGTCTTGCCCTGTCACCCAGACTGGAGTGCAGTGGTGCAATCTCAGCTCACTGCAACCTCAACCTCCCAGGCTCAAGTGATCCTCCTGCCTCAGCCTCCCAAGTAGCTGGGACTACAGGCGCACACCACCACACTCAGATAATTTCTTTGTATTTTTAATAGAGACAGGGTTCCACCACGTTGCCAAGGCTGGTCTCAAACTCCTGGGCTCAAGTAATTCACCACCTCAGCCTCCCAAAGTGCTGGGATTATAGTCGTGAGCCACCATGACTGGCCTCTGAGAGTTCTTAATTAGTTGTTCAACAATATTTTTGAGCTCCTACCATGTGCCAGGCACTGTTGTAGGCACTGTGACATAAGAGTGAGCAAGCCAGAGTTCCTGACCTTATGGAGCTTATATTCTGGTAAATTACGATAATCAGTTTTCAGTTTACTTCTGGGTACATTTCATTTTAGAGGTTATTGGCACATTCAAGTGACTGGGGACAATAGATATCCAGGAAAAAAGTAAGTGCTAGCCAATAGAACTGAAGATTCAGATTTTAAAATGATTAGGATTTGGCATGTGTATTACTCTGTGACAAAGTCTGAGTGAAAATTGTAATAATGGCCAGGCATGGTGGTTCACACCTGTAATCCCAGCACTTTGGGAGGCTGAGGTGGGCAGATCACTTGAGGTCAGGAGTTAGAGACCAGCCTGATCAACATGGTGAAACCCCATTTCTACTAAAAATACAAAAAAAATTAGCAGGATGTGGTGGTGCATGCCTGTAATCCCAGCTACTCAAAAGACTGAGGTGGGAGAATTGTTTGAACCTGGGAGGCAGAGGTTGCAGTGAAGCGAGATTGTGCCATTGGACTCCAGCCTGTGCAACAAAGCGAGACTCTGTCTCAAAAAAAAAAAAAAAATTAATTATGTGGCTTCTCCTTAACTGTAAGTTCAATATATGCTTCAGGCACACCTGGATCCAGATGCTCAAAGAAGGTCTTGAGGATTGTTATGCTTTTTTATCCTTTGGAGCCACTCTTCCCTGTGTTAGCTTCATTCTCAGATAGGCCCTCTCCCTGTGGCAGCAAACACGGCCATGAACAGCTTCTGATTCATGTCATTCAGAGTCCCCCACAGTGCTTGATACAGAGCAGACACTCAATAAGCATTTGTTGAATGGCTGAATCTCAGTTTATCATCCCAGACTAAAAGATGACCCTGTCTTCCCCAGCACTGATATAAAAACTTCAAGTGGACTCTGATTAGCCCTGCTTTGACAATGTGTCCATTCCTAGACTGAACAGCGTGTTAAAAAATAGGAATTTTTCTTTCTGCTTTTTTTTTCTTTTTAGAGATGAAGTCTTGTTCTTGTTCTCCAGGCTGGAGTGTGATGGCACAATCTTGGCTCACTGCAACCTCCGCCTCTCAGGTTCAAGTGATTCTCCTGCCTCGGCCCCCCGAGTAGCTGGGATTACAGGTGCCTGCCACCGTGCCCAGCTAATTTTTGTATTTTTAGTTGAGAGGGGTTTCACCATGTTGGCCAGGCTGGTCTAGAACTCCTGACCTCAGGTGATCCACCCACCTCGGCCTCCCAAAGTGCTGGGATTACAGGCGTGAGCCACCATGCCCAGCCAAAAATCGGAATTTTTTTAATTGGCCAGCCTGGTTTGGAATGAGAGCCACATCATATACTATGGCATGGGAGAGAGGCAATTTTTGAAAGGAAAATGTGCTTCATAGGCAAAGTAATGTAATATATACCCTACAGTGTGAAAGGGAGCAAAATGAAGTAGGCCCAAGAATAGAGTTAAAAGAATATTCACAATAAAAGGCTAATAAAAGAAAAGGTCAAAAAGTAAGATAAACCAGGAGGGTATGAAATTTTAGGAAGTGAGGGATAGAGATGGCTTTAAATAACACAGGGAAACAAAGTCTAATCCAGCATATAAAAGAGGAAAAGAACCAAAAATGAATCTCAAAATAGTGTGACTTGCTAGATACCTTAAAAAAGTGTAATGACCATAGTCTAATCCAGCATATAAAAGAAGAAAAGAACCAAAAATGAATTCAAAATAGTGTGACTTGTTAGATACCTTTAAAAAAGTGTAATGACCATCTACTTATGTGCCAAGCCATGTGCCAAGGACTGGAAATATACTGGTATTTTGATGTGGTTTCCAGTCTCTTTGGGAATACATAGCAGCCAACTGGCAAACACAGGACAAGAGCTTTGTCTCTGGAAAGCACTTGGGGCAGGAAACATAGGATTCCTGTCATGATGCCTACAGTGTATTCTTTCAGGCATTCATTCTTGGCTCCAAGGTCCATATAAATCAATCAACCAAATAATGAATGAAAAACTAAATTTTAAAAATTTTTATATCATACTTCTACTAATATAAGTGCTATTGACAATCATTACTATATACTCATATGCCACATACATGGAAAATGGTTTGCAAACTGCTTTTATCAATTTCATAGACCTTGATAAGGTCATAGATGTTTTGACTTGCATTTTATCTCATAATGTGATGGGATTGCCCAAAAAAGGTACTATTATATTCTAATTCCAATCAGTGTGAGGTACTCTGAGCACTAGAATCAACTTAGAATTATCAGTAAAAATATCTCTAAGAAATCAAAGATGACCTATTTAATTGGAAATTAATAGCCAATATTAAGATTTACTATACAGCTGTAGTAATCAAGACAATGTAGTATTGGCAGAGACATAGACACATAGATCAATGAAACAGAATAGAAGAAAATGGAAATAGACCAACACAAATATGCCCAGCAGATTTTTGAGAAACATGCAAAATTAATTCAACGATGCTGGAACAATAGGACATCCGTGTGGGCAAGAAAGTGAACCTAGATCTAACTCCATACTTTACACAAAAGTTAATTCAAAAATGGGTCAAACACTTAAATGTAAGACCTAACACTATGAAAAATAATATAAAAAATAAGAGAAAATCCTTGTGATCTAGGACTAGACAAAGAGTTTTTAACTTGATACCAAAAGCACAATCCATGAAAGGAAAAACTGATCAATTAGACTTTTTATGAAAACTAAAAATTTTGGCTCTGCCAAAGACCATTAAAGAAGGTGAAAAGACACATTATAGACTAGGAGAAAGTATTCTCAAACCACATATCGGAGAAAAGACTAGTATCTAGAATGTATAAGGAACTCTTGAAACTCAATACTTTTAAAAATCCAGTTAGGAAATAGGTAAAAGACATTTCACCATAGGGGATATGCAGATGGCTAATAAGCACGTGATAAGATGTTCAACATCATTAGCTAGTAGTGAAATGCTAATTAAAACCATAATAAGATAATTCTATATGCCCACCAAAATCACTAAAATATAAAATAGTGACAACACCAAACACTATCAAGGATCAATAGAAACTGGATCACTCCTACATTCCTTGTGGGAATGAAAGTGGTACAACCACTCTGGAAGACAGTTTGGCAGTTTCTCATAAACTAAACATGCAACCACATACAAACTAGCAATTGTACCCTTGGGCATTTATCTTAGAGAAATGACAACTTGTGTTCACTGAAAAATTTTTACATTCATGTTTATAAATGCTTTGCTCATAATGGCCAAAAACTGGAAGCCACCCAGATGTCTTTCAATGGACAAATGTTTAAACCAACAGTCGTACATCCATACCATAGAATACTTTGCAGCAATAAAAAGGAATGAACCATTGATACATCCAACAATGGATGGATCTCCAGGGAATTATGCTTAGAAAAAAAAGCCAATCTCCAAAGATTACAAAGGGTATGATTCAATTTATATAACATTCTTAAGATGACAAAAGTATAGAAATGGAAAACAGATCTGCAGTTGCCAAAGATTAGAATGAGGGAGAAGGGTGTTATAAAAGGGCAACACACTTTAGGAGGCTGAGGCAGGTGGATCACGAGGTCAGGAGTTTGAGAGCAGCCTGGCCAATGTGGTGAAACCCCATCTCTACTAAAAATACAAAAATCAGCTGGGCGTGGTGGCACGTGCCTGTAGTCCCAGCTACTTGGGAGGCTGAGGCAGAAGAATCTCTTGAACCCGGAAGGTGCAAGTTGCAGTGAGCCAAGATCGTGCCACTGCACTCCAGCTTGGCCAACAGAGTGAGATTCTATCTCAAAAAAAAAAAAAAAAAAAACAAGGAAACACAAGGGATCATTGTAGAGATAGAACTATTTTTTGTCTTTACTGTGGTGTGGATATATAAACCTACACATGTGATAATAAATTGCACAGAACTAAATATGCACACACACACAAGTACAAGTAAATCTGCATAAGACACACTGGAATGGTTGTGATACTGTAGTAAGTAAAGGCTACAAAGGCTTCTCGGTACTATTTCTTAAAATGCATGTACATCTACAATTATCTCAAAATAAGAAGCTTAATTTTTTATATGCCTCTAGATTTAATCATCAAAATAATGCAATCTACTAATACTAGCCCTTAACACATAAAAGCCCTAATGAAATTGGAACAAGCCTCGTTAACTTTACCGGCTCTAGGTTGCTGCATTATGCAACATGACAATACATGTTACAATCAAAAGCGCTAGTAATCACCGTGATTGTATTGTTTGCTGCTTTGTAGGGAACTTGAGGTGCAGAAGGACGAAGAAGAAGGAAGCAGCTTCTCTTAAGAGAAGCATGTGTTCACTGCCTCACAAATGGTCCACAAGCAAGTCAAAACTTAAAAGGCAGAATAGGTGGCTGGGCGTGGTGGCTCACACCTGTAATCCCAGCACTTTGGGAGGCCGAGGCAGGCGGATCATGAGGTCAAGAGATTGAGACCATCCTGGCTAACACAGTGAAACCCCATCTCTACTAAAAATACAAAAAATTAGCCGGGCGTGGTGGCAGGCGCCTGTAGTCCCAGCTACTCGGGAGGAGGACGCAGGAGAATGGCGTGAACCCAGGAGGCAGAGCTTGCAGTGAGCCGAGATCGTGCCACTGCACTCCAGCCTGGGTGACAGAGCAAGACTCCATTTAAAAAAAAAAAAAAAGGCAGAATAGGTTATTGTCTGCAAATGGACAGACAATACAGAAGAAAACAATCAGGTTGGGTGTGCTCGACGTAATGAAAATCTACGGCTACCTTGACTGACTGACCAGGGTAAGAAAACTGGGCTGCTGCTGCTTCTCATGCACCCTGTGTAGATACAAAGAATGAAGGGGAGCCCTGCCATCTCTTAGGGAAATATTTCAGCCTGGGTAACATAGCAAGACCCCATCTCTACAAAATATAAGAAAATTAGTCTGGCACAGTGGCACATATCTGTAATCCTAGCTATTTGAGAGGCTGAGGCAGGAGGATCTCTTGAGCCCAAGAGTTCAAGGCTGCAGTGAGCTATGATCATGCCACTGCACTCTAGCCTGGGTGACAGCGAGACCGTCTCTAGAGAAAAAGAAAAGAAACGAGAAGAGAAGAAAAAAAGAAAAGAAAAGAAAATATTTCAATTCCCCCTTTAGAACAATGGCAATAAAACCACCATTTTACAGATACAACAACCAAAGAGCATAGGTAGGAAGCAAACTGCCAACGTCTCAGTTAGTAAGTGACAAAGCCAAGATTCAAAACTAAGTTTTCCAAGGCCAGCTACATCATGGCTGCTAACCACTTTAGACAGTCTTTGGCTAATAACGATACAGAACACTATAACTGGAAGAAGAAAAGCTGCACGATTAAATTAATCACCCTCACCTTTCATCGTGTGGGTTTTAAGTCTGGAGTTTGATAAACCTTTAAGTTTGGAGAGATAAACCTTTGAATTCACATGTGGGAAAACTGTTGCACATGAATATGTCATTTCGTTAATAACACGTAAAATGCTTTAAAGTACATTTGATCCTCACACAATCCTATAAAACAGGTAAGGCTGGATTTGTTACAACCATTTATTAAAACAAGAAAAATGAGGCTCAGTGAGGCTAAGCGGCTTGCCAAAGATGACATAGTTTTTATATTAGAGATGGAACTGGAACAAGAACTCGCATTCACTATCTGAAGGTTTTCTACACTTCTTTTTCTATTTTATTAATTATTTTACTTACAAAAGGGCATATATTATAATCAACCACACAGCTTAAAAACCTGAACATTGCCATTTTTGCTGAAGTCCCTGGATCCCCTCCCAAAAGCCACTGTGCTTCCTAACTCCAAGGATCATCATTTGTATATCATATAGTGCTAAGAGTGCCCTGGAGTTGTGCCTCTGGTAGTCCTGCCCCATCTCACCTCTCTCCCCTCAATCCTAAACTGCGTTTATCATTGCCTTGCTTTTATTAATATTTCACCACATATTTTTGTTACTTTTAAAACATATTATTTAATTTTGCCTGTTTTTTATATCTTTTCATTCTGTTTCTACTCTTTTACGACTTGTTTTTTCACTCCATGTTTTGTTTGTGAGCTTCATCCATGTTGATCTGAGTAGCTGTAGTTCATTCATTTTCAACTTCAGCGTGGTCTTCCACAGTATGAATTCCCCAATGTGTTTGTCTAGTCTCCTGCCATTGAACATTTGGGTTGCTTCTAGATTGGGGCTCTCATAAGCAATGCAACCATGAATATTTTTATGTGTGTCTTCTGATCCACAAGAGCAAGAGTTTTTCCTAAGTATGAAAGTAGAAGTGTAATTGCAGGTTGTAAGATTTACACATCTTCAGCAATACCAGACAATTCCAAATTTTCCAGTTTTGTACCAATTGATATTTTGATCATCAGTGTATAAGAGTTTCTGCTTTATCTACATCCTCAGCATCCATTGATATTACACATTTTAACTTCTGCCACTATAAGTATAAACCTCATTGTACCTCATTGTAGTTCTAATATGAATTTTCCTGATTACAAATGGGGTTGAGTATCCTTTCACAATTTTGTATTCATTTCCATTTCCTTTTCTGTGCAGTGACTGGTCATATCATTGGCCCATTTTTCTGTTGGACTGCCTGATTTCTTCTAATTGATTTTTTAAAATAATTTGTATATTAAGTAAAAATCTTTGTCAATTATATATGCTCCAAATTTCTTCTCTCAAGTTGAATCCTGTGTTTCACTTTGTTTAAGGTATCTTTTGATAAGCAGATCTTAATTTTAATATAAGCATATTTATCAATACATTCATTTTTGGGTTAATATTTTCATCTGCAATGTGGTGAAAGATACTTAAAAATAACACAATATAATCTTTGCACTCCTGGAATAAACCCAACTTGATAACTATGCAATCTACTTTTCTGTGCACTGCTGAATTTGATTCTGTTTAGAATTTTTATATTTATATTTATGAATGAGATTGATCTGCAATTTTCCTTTTCTTACTCTGTTTGGTTTTGATATTAAGATTGTACCATTCTTACAACATAAAATAGAGAGTATCTGAAATAATTTTCATATTGATATTATGTCTTCCTGGAATTTTTCTAGAATTCAGCAGAAGAGCTCTCTGATCTGGTGTTTTCTTTGTGAAAAGATACAGAACCACTGATTCAATTTCTTTAGTGGTTATAGGATTCAGGGTTTTAAATCCTTCTTAAGTCAATTAGGGTTAACATTTTTCTAGGAGTTTTTCCACTTGGTTTTTAAATTTACTGGCATAAATTATTTTAATGTCTGCTGCATCTGTATTTATGTCCTCTTTCATTCCTTATTTTGTTTATTTGTGGCTTTTCTCTTTTTAATATAAATCTTGCCATCTATTTGGTAATTTTACTGGTATTTCAAAGAGTCAACTTTTGACTTCTTTATTTTCTTTATTGTATTTTATTTTAATTTTATTTATTTCTCTCTTATCTTTATTATTTCCTTCCTTTTACTTTATTTATGTTTATTCTACTGTGCTCGTTCTAATTCTAAAAAGACTGGGTTAAGCCAATTATATTTAAATTTCTTCTTTTATAATACAAGTATTTAAGACTATAAGTTTCCCACAGGTTCTCTTTTTTTTATTTTTTAAAACATTTCAATTAACAAATAATAATTGCATATATTTATAGGGTACAGTGTGATGTTTTATATATTATATGTTGTGGAATGATTAGATCAACTTAATTAACATATCTATCGCCTCACATACTTAACCACAAATTCTCTCTTATTCCATATCAAATCTTTCTCATTTTCAGGGTGATTCCTTCTTTTACTAATGAACTTCTTTATTCTTTTTATTATATCTTATTTTTTATTCTCTTTATTATAATCTTATTTTTATTCTTTTTATTATATTTTCTTTTATCAATGAACTTCTTTATTCTCTTTATTATATCTTACTTTACTTTTTTATTCTCTATTAGATCTCATTTTTAATTTTATTAATCCCCTTCTTATCTTTATTATTTCCTTCTTTTTACTTTATTATGTTTATTCTACTGTGCTTGTTCAAATTTCTAAAGAGACTGAATTAGGTCAATAATGTTTAAATTTATTCTTTTATAATACAAGTGTTTGAGGCTTGGAGTTTTTTTAATTTCCAAATATAGGGAATTTATTTTATCTTGTATCATCTTATTGATCTCTAACGTAATTGTCTTGAGAGAAACAAAAATATGAGCTATAGCATATTAATTATTTGAATTATTGCTCTATGGCCTAGAATTTCATCCGTTTTTGTAAATGATCCACATGAACTTGAAAAGAATGGATCTACCTCAATTGTAGGGTTCCACTTTCTATACAAGTTCATTAGATTAACGTAATTAGTTCATGCTAATTATGTTGTTGAAATCTTCCGTATTGTTACTAATTTTTTTGTTGGCTTAATCTATAAATTGCTGAGAAGACCATTAAAATTTTCCAAGGTGATATTTACCAATTTGATAAACAGTGGATACATAGTAAATATAACAATTTTTATTTGCAGTTCTATTAATTTTTGCTTTTTGTATGTAAAGTTATGTTATTACTCTAGGAAGGATAAATTAATTCTTTTTAAATTAACTATGTACTGGTTTTCTTTCACCCTGTTTAAACTTCAAGTCTATTTGTCCAACAGTAATATGGCTATACCAGCTTTCAATTCATACATATTTACCTATCTTTTCCTATCCTTTTACTTTCAACTTTTTGGTATCATTACAGGGCATGTGTGTGTGTGTGTGTGTGTGTGTGTGTGTGTGAGATCCAGTCTGACAATGTTTTGCTTTTAAATAGAGAATTTAACTAATTTATATTTATTGAAAACATATTTTTTATTTATGTATTTTGTGCTTTCATTTTATCCTGCTTTTTCTACATTTATTTCTTTTTCCTTGACTTCTTTTGGATTAACTGATTTTTTGACCCTTCTTTGCTTTATTCTCCTCTAAAAGCTTAAAAAATATATAATCTATTTCTATTTTCTTATGACTTCCCAGAAACTTAACATACATAATTAACAAAATCTGAAGTTAATCAGCCTCTTTATTGTCAACCAAACAATTCATGGAATTTGGAGTGTTTTTAATACAATGATCATCATTAGACTCCCTACTGAAGTAATACTATATTGTCCAGTAGAAAAAAACTAAGCCAGAACAAGAAAGATCAGGAGTACTGAGAAAAATGGGCAAGTTGCCATTTTAAGTACAGTAAAGGTCAGGCCTCATTAAGAAGACATTCGAGCAAAGACTTGAAAGAGATAGTGTTAGGCAGAATCTGGGGGACAGCATTCCAGGCAAAGGGATCCACAAGTGCAAAAGCCGTAGGAAAGAAGCCTAGAGAGTTCTAGGGACAGCAGGGGGTGTGGCTGGAGCAGAGTGAGCTGAAGGAAAGTACTACATGCAATCAGACAAGCAATGAAGGGTCAGCTCAGGTGGGACTTTCTTGGTCGTTTTAAAGATCTGCCGCTTTAACATGTGGAGCTTTTGGGAAATTTTGAGCAGAGAAGTGACATAATTACTTTTATTTTTAAAGTTCACTCCCTTAATTTAAATACTAAGGTACTAGAGAATTTTCTCAGAAACAACATTTTATTTCTACACAGACATGCACATAAAAATGCCATCTTATTTGGATGAAAGGAAACGAGAACATCTTATGGGAGACACTTTTAAATATGTGTGTTTCATGTTGATTAAACTTTTTATAGTCCTAGTTTTTATGTAGAAAAAGTTAAAATCATAGATGATCAGAAAGAAAAAATTATGTCTAATTGTCCAAAGAATACAACTGAATTCTATTGTAAATATGTAATATGTAGAATATCTGCTTTGTCCCTTAACAATATACTATGAAATTTCTTCATCCAAGCAAATATCTATCTACATTAGTTTTTCATGGTTAAATAATACTCCATTCAATAAATGAACCATGTATTAATTTTCTCTTTTTTGAGACAGGGTTTCACTACTGTCCCCCAGGCTGGAGTGCAGTAGCATGATCTCAGCTCACTGCAACCTCCACCTCCCAGGTTCAAGCGATTCTGCTGCCTCAGTCTCCCAAGTAGCTGGGACAACAGGCATGCACCACCATGCCCAGCTAATTTTTGTATTTTTAGTAGAGACAGGGTTCTGCTATGTTGGCCAGGCCAGTCTCAAACTCCTGAGATCAAGCAATCCACCCACCTCAGCTTTCCAAAGTGCTGAGATTACAGGCCTGAGCCACCATGCCCAGCCCCATAATTAATTTTTAAAACTTTTAAAATTCCCCCATATGTTTAAGGTACTTCTATGTTTACTATTCTTAATAACTCTTCAGTGAACAACTTTGCATTTGCAAGTTTTTTACTTGTCCCACTACTTCCTGGATATAAATTTCCAGATGTGGTTTTGCTAAGTCAAGTTTCAAATTTTTAAGATTCCTAAGTCTTTGGAATCCTCCTGCTCATTTAGCTTTCTAAAAAATGATTGAATGTATTCCTTTGACACAGTCACCCCCAGTCTGTTGGTCAATAAATCCACATCTTACCCAAGCTGTATAGTGCCAAAGAGTATTTAGCCACGTGTGGAGAGAGAACAGAACAAGCCAACTCTCCAGAATCCTTTGGGATATGTGCATAATGGTCTTCTCCCACAAGGAAAACAAAACAAAGATACGGCAAAAATTCAAAGAAAACCGTGGAACTCAATAACACACTATTCTTTGGTTTCAGCATTTCTTGATGACTATTATGTCATTTGCAAATGATGGTTCAGGTTATTCTTCTCAGATAACACATATTTATCTTCTCCAAAGACGTTAGCCCTTTATGTCTTCCTTCTGAATGTTGTTTAAAACACTGTCTCTGGAGAGAAGAAAAGAATTAAAAACAAGGAAGAATTTCTGGCAGAACAGTATGGTCTACACCATTAAATGTGCTCTGTCTTTCCTCCTCATTTCTCCCCTAGTTCATAACTCTTCAGAAAAAAAAAATGCTGATAGAATTATTCTCCTTAATCTCTGCATAGTTTAATTTGGAAATATTCCTAGACCAACATGGCAAAATAATTTAGGGCATGTAAAAACGGTGAAGCAGACCTTGACCAAAATTCAAGCAATCACTGAGGGATGGATCTGTCAGAGGACCTGGGGACCTGAAGACAGGGCTATGGCAGTAGGAACACCTAACGCAGGGTTTTAACACCCCTTTACCTCCCTGTATGATCCAGCACTTGCTCAAAGAATTAGGGAGAGGAGGTATCCTGAAGACACCACCAAACTGGGAATACAAAGGGTTTGTTTTGAGGCTTGAGACTCAACTATCCCAATTATCAACTTAGAACATTATCACTTCGAAGCAATACAGCATAGTAGTCAACAATCTGGGCTTTGGAGTCAAGCAAAGGAAATACAGAAGGCTTTGTCCCAAAACTCAAGCAGCCTAGATACTGGAATTTTTTTCATGTCTAAAAATAAACCATGAATCTTCAGAGAGCCCCTCTTAAAAACAGTCACACTGTCAGCAGAGAGGAAGATTGCAGCTGCCTTTGAACATCTCTGCCACTTATTAGGGTACACCCCATGGGGACCATAATGCTCACCCCATGTGGCGACTGTGAGGATCAAGTGTGTAAAGCACTCAGCATAGTGCTTGACACAGAATGCTATAGCTATGATTATGCTATTAATATGATTACTTACCCTTTCTAGATCACAATTGACTCATCTATGAAATAAAAAGATGGTACTTGATGATTACTAGTTTCTTTTAATTCAATTCTAATTAAAGTATATTAAATATAAAATACTGTGCAAGCACAAAATTTGCGCCTACATTAAAGATTTAATCAAAACACTTGAAATTAAAATATATAGTTTATTCACTTGTGAACTATTCTCAGATCAATACAATCATCACAGTTAAATGCATGTCACCATATCTGAAAACTGAGCCGTCAACTTTCATTTAACCCAGTGAGGTACAGAAATACACATGCAAATCTCATCTCATATCGCCACCTCTGTGAGCTCATTTTCTTCAATACTCTCTCTCCTCAATCCTCTCCAGCCTCAATACTGTCCTTGATATTCCATAGGCCGCGCACAATCTCAACTCAAGGTCTTTGCACTTGTTCTCTCTTCCTAGAATGCCTTTCCAATACATATTTACATAGCTTTCCCCGACACTTCACTCACATCTCCTATCAGAAAGGCTTTCCCTGACCACAATGATATCATTCTCTATCCCCATACCTTTAATATTTATTGTGTTAATCCATTTTGCATTGCTATAAAGGAATACCTGAGACTGGGTAATTTATAAAGAAAAGAGATGTATTTGGCTCACAGTTCTGCAGGCTGTACAAACGTGGCACCAGCATCCATTTAGTCTCTGGTGAGGACTCAGGAACCTTACAATCATGGTGGAAGGCAAAGGGGGAGCTGATGTATCACATGGCAAGGGTAGGAGCAAGAGAAGGATGTCAGGCTCCTTTAAATAACCGGTACTTACGTGAGCTAACAGCAAGAATTCACTCATTACCGTGGAGAGGTCACCAAGTCATTCATGAGGGATCCAACCCCATGACAACACTTGCTTAAACTATTAGAGTAAAATAAACTCAATTCGAGATTTGGAGAGGACAAATATCCAAATCATATCACCTATGTATTACATACATGTTTGTTCTTGTCCATGGCCCTCACTATAAATTATGTTCCATGATGAGAAAGATGTTGTTCCTATTACTACCTGGATCCCCAGAGTGTAGATATATGCCTGACACACAGTAGAAGCTCAGTAAATATTTGTCATTTGAATGAATGAATGAATGAGTGAAATATTCATGAAGAGTGCATCAAGGAATAAAAGGAAATCTATTAATCCTTTTCTAAGAAACGTGTCTAGTAAACACATTAATTAGCTTAGCTACTTCAACTGATGGTAATATTTTAAATTCAGGCGTGCGTTTGACCGATCCTGGAAAGAGAAGGACGACAGAAGATTTTAGGCTGGGCCAGAAATCTACCCAGCCAGCTTTGTAAAGACTCTCAACTCTAAAGATTCTGTGTCCAGCTATGTAGTTAAAAAGAGAAAAATGTGAGCTGTGGGTCTTTAAGAAGAAATAGAATCCTGTCTCCTCTCATCCTGCCTGGAGGGAGTCCTGCTGGCTTCTCCCCTTAAAAGGACTGCTTGAACTCATCCTTTTTTCTCTAGACTTCCCTTCTCGCTTCATTTCATATCCTTTGTAGGGACATGGATGAAACTGGAAAACACAAGGACAAAAAACCAAACACCGATTTCTCATCATTAGGTGGATTGAACAATGAGAATCATGGACACAGAAGGGAACATCACATCGGGGGAGGGGGGAGGGACAGCATTAGGAGATATACCTAATCCTAAATGACGAGTTAATGGGTGCAGGAAATCAGCGTGGCACATGGATACATATGTAACAAACCTGCACATTGAGCACATGTACCCTAAAACCTAAAGTATAATAAAAAATAAAAAATAAAAAAAAAAAGGACTGCTTGTTCCCCTTTGAATGGAAAACGAAAGGGAAATGGGTTTGGACGTTTCTTCCCAGTCTTCTTCACCTTGAGCTAAATGAAGATAGTGACTAACCCATAACATAGGAATACAACCATTTTTGTCTTCATACATGATAAAAATGTCTTGTTTTTCTTCCTAAATTTTTAGGTTGACAAATATTAAGTTTACATTGCTGTAATAGTTCAGGCAAGTGTTATAAATTTAATTCCAGCTCCAAGGAAAATTTGGAGAGAGAACTCTTTTCAGATATGCCTCTCAAATTGAAAAACTACCTTATTATATACCCTACTAGCATGAAGAAAGATCAGCATCTGGCAGAAAGACTCCTTTTCCAAGAATTTCGGGAGGGTGGGCAAGATGGCCGACTAGATGCAGGCAGGAAGTGCTGCTCCTACAGAGAGACAACAGTATTTCAACCAAATCAACATAATTTGAACAGCTCTTTGGAGAGAAAATGCCAAATGTGGACGAAAAAAAGATACAGATGCTGAAGCTGAAGAGGGAGGAAGCTGGGAACCGCATGTGGAGTGCCTGAATGCTAGGGCTGGGTTTGACTCCTGGGGAATGAGTCAGTGAAGGAACTGAGGGAATGCCTACTCTCACCATGGACCTCTGGGATCCTAGCTGCAGGGGACCCCACAGTCCTCACAGATGTTTGAGCTGGTATAGGGGGATCTTCCTGGAGATTAAATGAAGACAGACATATAGCAGGCATGGAGCCAGGGACCTTTGTGCACAGGACAGCTCCAGCAGAGCCGGGCCATAAGTATCCATCCCCCCGGGCTCTCCATCTCCCTCTGAGAAGCTCTGGCCCCAGCTAACCACCATGGAGAAAGGAGTGCTGGCTTCCCTGTTGGACTAGGGCATGTGTGCCCTGCAAGCCCACCTGCCCGCCAGCCCCTCCCAGGGCTCCTGCTTGGCTGCCCCAAAGGAGTGTGTACGCAGTGCAGCCTCTGCTGCCCAGCATGGGTGCTTTGCTCCAGCTGAGTGCATTGTGGCAGCTTGGGAGCCCTTTGGATTCCCCAGCACACCTGGAACTCAACTCCAAGGGTCTGAAGGAGGGGACAAAGAGTAGGTCCTATTCCCCCAGGTCTGCCACCCTTGGTTTGGCAGTGTCAAGCCGGGATCTATGCCCAGAGCTGGAAGTTGGAGAGGAGGAGGAGGCCACACTCTCAGAAAACTGAGGGGGCTGAGTCACACAGGTTTGCGGGCTGGTTTGGGACCTAGGCGTGCCTCCCTCCACAGGCTGGTCCTGTAAGGGCGTGGCTTATCTCTCGGCAGGACCTTTGCCCAAGGGAGTCCCGCCGGCCCCAAAGATCTAATAAAAACAGTTGCAGCGGGCATGGTGCCTCACGCCTGTAATTCCAACACTTCGAGGCCAAGGCAGGCAGATCACCTGAGGTCAGAAGTTCAAGACTAGCCTGGCCAACATGGCGAAACCCCATCTCTACTAAAAATACAAAAAAGTAGCCAGGCACAGTGGCGCATGCCTGTAATCCTAGCTACTCGGGAGGCTGAGGCACGAGAATCGCTTGAACTCAGGAGGCTGAGGTTGCAGTGAGCAGAGATTGTGCCATTGCACTCCAGCCTGGGCAACAGTGCAAGACTCCTTCTCAAAAATGAAACAAAACAAAACAAAACAAAACAGTTGCAATAATTTTGTGTTTAAAGTGTGTGGCAACTTCTCCCCACTCTCTCTCTTGCTCCCACTCTTGCCATGTGATAGATACATCAACTTCCCCTTTGCCTTTTGCCATGCTTGTAACTTCCCTAATGCCTCTCCAGGAGCCAAGCAGATCCTGGCACTATGCTTCCTGTACAGCCTGTAGAACTGTAAGCCTGTTAAACCTCTTTTCTTTATAACTTACCCAGCCTTAGGTATTTTTAATAGCAGTGCAAGAATGACCTAACACAAATTCTTTTTCTGGTGTTTAATATACTTTCTTATTGCTGGAGTCTGTTATTGCAGAATTATTGTGTTCCTATGAAGGTGACATGTTTTCTTCCTTTTTCATGTCTGATATGTCTCTTTTTTTTTTTTTTTTTTTTTTTGCATCTGGTGAAGGAGTCACCTCTTCCAATTTTATTTAGCAGGTTTTGTGGAGAAAGACTTATTCCTATAGGTGACTCTTGATGTGTCAACTGGGTGGAGTGCACTGGCTTTGGCTCTAGGTAGACAAAGTAATATAGTATCTCTGTGCAGTTTCTTCAGCTATAAACCATACTGGTGATGTTTGCAAGTGTTTCAGTGACTATGCGCATTTGTGGAGGCAATGTGGTACAGTTTGTCTACCAGTAGCAGGCCCACTGGGCTGTTTCTTAGGCTCTGGGCTCAGGCACATGATTACTTGGGCAGCCTGGGAGTGGGTCTATCAGGAATGGACTTCCAGGATATTTCTCACGTCCTGGGCACAGGTGCAGGGCTGCTGGGCAGTCCTAGGAGTGTGTCAGCTGGCGGCTGACCAGTGAGGGAGTGGTTAGCCCATGTCCACGGGTGAGTGAGTGGTCATATGCCAGTGTCCAGAGCCTGAGAAACAGCACTGTGGGCCCATCCCTGGCACACACACCTCTAGGCTTGCTGAACAGCCATGTGCCCTAACCACAGGCCAGAGTAACAGCCCTGTGACCCCAACCCCAGTGAGCCAGAGCTCAGGTTTGCCAACCCTTTGTATGCATAGGTTGTATGCAGGACTGGGAGTGTATCAGCTGGGGGCGGACCTACTGAAGGGTTTCTCAGGTCTTGCGCACAGAAACATAGCCACTGTACTGGCTGGGAGTGGAGGGCATTTTAGCTGCTAGGCAGCTCAGAGGCCACTCCTACTTGAGGGAGTGTGCATGGCAGTTTGGCCAGCTGAAGGGCGGGTTTGCCCTGGGCAGGTCTACCAGACTGTTTCTTGGGCTGGGACTACAGGTGCACACCACCATGCCCAGCTAATTTTTGTATTTTTTGTGGAGACAGAGTTTCACCGTGTTGCCCAGGCTGGTCTTGAACCTCTGAGCTCAAGCAATTTGCCCACCTCGACCTCCCAAAGTGCTGGGATTACAAGCGTAAGCCACCACATCCAACAGAGGTTGGTTTCCTGGCCATGCAGGACCAGAGCCACAGCCTGTCCTGGGCCCAGGCTCCATGCAGCCAGGGTCACGTCATTGCAGTCACCCATGTGGCTCTATACCACCATGTGGTCTTAGTGGAAGAGAGACAGAGCCTCATGGCTGGAGATGTTCAGTGGCTACTGGCTCCCAGAGCAAGGTGCACTCCAGAAGTGGCTCTGGTCTCAAGATGGCACCATACTGCAGCAGCTTAGGTCACAAGGGTTGAGAGCGAAGGCAGGAGTTGGGAGTGCACACTTTGTGCTCTTAATCTGGAGCAATGCAGCTGTGTAAATTCCTAGCAGCTCCCTAAATTGGGCTCAGTGCTTGTGAAGACTATGGGATCTCTTGTAGTAAGCACTGTAGGTGTTTGCAACAACAATGAGGGCTAGTGAGGTTCTTCTGCTTACCTTCTTCCCACAAGGGAAGTCCCTCCTAACTCTGGGCCAATCCAGCCTGGGAAGATGGAGCAGCAGAGATCAGGTGTCTCCATGCTGCCCTCCTGGGATTTTTAATCACCACCGGCATCTGTTCACTTACCTGTTGCACTCCAGCACTCTCCCTTTGAGACTCCTGTCAAATCATAGCTGTTTATTCATTGCCTTGGTCCTTTCTTGGGGGATGGGGGTGGTGGCAAATGCCACATGTCTCTAGTCCCCTGTCTTGCTGATGTCACTCTCTTTATTCCACTTAAAGACTACTTTTAAAGTTTGTTTGCATGATCACAACGGTAACATTAGAAAATGTTTGGAAAATACAGAAAAAAATAACAATAATTTAACCACACATACGTAATCTCTGTTAACAATTTGTTGTATTACACACACACACATACATACACACACACATACAGTTCATACATAGTTGGGATAATACAGAGTATATGGTTTTATTTTGCCTATTTCTACTTACAAATGAAACACAGGCAGGACATGGTGGCTCACACCTGTAATCCCAGCACCTTGGGAGGCCAAGGTGGGCGAATTGCTTGAGCTCAGGAGTTTGAGACCAGCCTGGGCAACATGGTAAAATCCTGTCTCTACAAAAAGTACAAAACTTAGCCGGGCGTGATGATGTGCACCTGTAGTCCCAGCTACTTGGGAGGCTGAGGTGGGAGGATCTCTTGAGACTGGGAGTGAGCCATGATCACACCACTGCACTCCAGCCTGATCAACAGAGCCAGACCCTGTCTCAAAAAAAAAAAAAAAAAGAAACACAACGATCCCAAAAGAGTATACACAACCTTTCTATGTGATCATGTTTGCAATAACATAATCTGTTTCAAGAAGTTCTTTATAGGAAGAGAGTAGTGGTTCTCCCAGCACACAGCTGGAGATCTGAGAACAGACAGACTGCCTCCTAAAGTGGGTCCCTCACCCCTGAGCAGCCTAACTGGGAGGCACCCCCCAGTAGGGACAGACTGACACCTCACTCGGCCGGGTACTCCTCTGAGACAAAACTTCCAGAGGAACTATCAGACAGCTGAATTTGTGGTCTCACAAAAATCTGCTGTTCTGCAGCCACCGCTGCTGACACCCAGCCAAACAGGGTCTGGAGTGGACCTCTAGCAAACTCCAACAGACCTGCAGCTGAGGGTCCTGTCTGGTAGAAGGAAAACTAACAAACAGAAAGGACATCCACACCAAAAACCCATCTGTACATCACCATCATCAAAGACCAAAAGTAGATAAAACCACAAAGATGGGGAAAAAACAGCAGAAAAACTGGAAACTCTAAAAAGCAGAGCACCTCTCCTCCTCCAAAGGAATCCAGTTCCTAACCAGCAACGGAACAAAGCTGGACGGAGAATGATTTTGACAAGTTGAGAGAAGGCTTCAGACGATCAAACTACTCCGAGCTATGAGAGGAAATTCAAAACAATAGCAAAGAAGTTAAAAACTTTGAAAAAAATTAGACAAATGGATAACTAGAATAACCAATGGAGACAAGGGCTTAAAGGAGCTGATGGAGCTGAAAGCCAAGTATCGAGAACTACGCGAAGATTGCAGAAGCCTCGGGAGCCGATGCAATCAACTGGAAGAAAGGGTATCAGTGATGGAAGATGAAATGAATGAAATGAAGCAAGAAGGGAAGTTTAGAGAAAAAAGAATAAAAAGAAACCAACAAAGCCTCCAAGAAATTTGGGACTATGTGAAAAGACCAAACCTATGTCTGACTGATGTACCTGAAAATGATGGGGAGAATGGAACCAAGTTGGAAAACACTCTGCAGGATATTATCCAGGAGAACTTCCCCAATCTTGCAAGGCAGGCCAACATTCAAATTCAGGAAATACAGAGAATGCCACAAAGATACTCCTCGAGAAGAGCAACTCCAAGACACATAATTGTCAGATTCACCAAAGTTGAAATGAAGGAAAAAATGTTAAGGGCGGCCAGAGAGAAAGGTCGGGTTACCCACAAAGGGAAGCCCATCAGACTAACAGCTGATCTTTTGGCAGAAACTCTACAAGCCAGAAGAGAGTGGGGGCCGATATTAAACATTCTTAAAGAAAAGAATTTTCAACCCAGAATTTCATGTCCCGCCAAACTAAGCTTCATAAGTGAAGGAGAAGTAAAAATCCTTTACAGACAAGCAAATGCTGAGTGATTTTGTCACCACCAGGCCTGCCCTAAAAGAGCTCCTGAAGGAAGCACTAAACATGGAAAGGAACAAACGGTACCAGCCCCTGCAAAAACATGCCAAATTGTAAAGACCATCAAGGCTAGGAAGAAACTGCATCAACTAACGAGCAAAATAACCAACTAACATCATAATGACAGGATCAAATTCACACATAACAATATTAACTTTAAATGTGAATGGGCTAAATGCTCCAATTAAAAGACACAGACTGGCAAATTGGATAAGGAGTCAAGACCCATCAGTGTGCTGTATTCAGGAAACCCATGTCACGTGCAGAGACACACATAGACTCAAAACAAAGGGATGGAGGAAGATCTATCAAGCAAATGGAAAACAAAAAAAGACAGGGGTTGCAATCATAGTCTCTGATAAAATAGACTTTAAACCAACAAAGATCAAAAGAGACAAAGAAGGCCATTACATAATGGTAAAAGGATCAATTCAACAAGAAGAGCTAACTATCCTAAATATATATGCACCCAACACAGGAGCACCCAGATTCATAAAGCAAGTCCTGAGTGACCTACAAAGGGACTTAAACTCCCACACAATAATAATGGGAGATTTTAACACCCCACTGTCAACATTAGACAGATCAACGAGACAGAAAGTTAACAAGGATATCCAGGAATTGAACTCAGCTCTGCACCAAGCGGACATAATAGATATCTACAGAACTCTCCACCCCACATCAACAGAATATACATTTTTTTCAGCACCACACCACACCTATTCCAAAATTCACCACATAGTTGGAAGTAAAGCTCTCCTCAGCAAATGTAAAAGAACAGAAATTATAACAAACTGTCTCTCAGACCACAGTGCAATCAAACGAGAACTCAGGATTAAGAAACTCACTCAAAACCGCTCAACTACATGGTAACTGAACCACCTGCTCCTGAATGACTATTGGGTACATAATGAAATGAAGGCAGAAATAAAGATGTTCTTTGAAACCAACGAGAACAAAGACACAACATACCAGAATCTCTGGGACACATTCAAAGCAGTGTGTAGAGGGAAATTTAGAGCACTAAATGCCCACAAGAGAAAGCAGGAAAGATCCAAAATTGACACCCTAACATCACAATTAAAAGAACTAGAAAAGCAAGAGCAAACACATTCAAAAGCTAGCAGAAGGCTAGAAATAACTAAAATCAGAGCAGAACTGAAGGAAATAGAGACACAAAAAACCCTTCAAAAAATTAATGAATCCAGGAACTGGTTTTTTGAAAAGATCAACAAAATTGATAGACCGCTAGCAAGACTAATAAAGAAGAAAAGAGAGAAGAATCAAATAGATGCAATAAAAAATGAAAAAGGGGATATCACCACGATCCCACAGAAATACAATCTACCATCAGAGAATACTACAAACATCTCTACGCAAATAAACTAGAAAATCTAGAAGAAATGGATAAATTCCTCCACAAATACACCCTCCCAAGACTAAACCAGGAAGAAGTAGAATCTCTGAATAGACCAATAACAGGCTCTGAAATTGTGGCAATAATCAATAGCTTACCAACCAAAAAGAGTCCAGGACCAGATGGATTCACAGCCGAATTCTACCAGAGGTACAAGGAGGAACTGGTACCGTTCCTTCTGAAACTATTCCAATGGATAGAAAAAGAGGGAATTCTCCCTAACACATTTTATGAGGCCAGCATTGTCCTGATACCAAAGCCTGGCAGAGACATAACCAAAAAAGAGAATTTCAGACCAATATCCTTGATGAACATTGATGCAAAAATCCTCAATAAAATACTGGCAAACTGAATCCAGCAGCACATCAAAAAGCTTATACATCATGATCAAGTGGGCTTCATCCCTGGGATGCAAGGCTGGTTCAACATATGCAAATCAATAAATGTAATCCAGCATATAAACAGAACCAAAGACAAAAACCACATGATTATCTCAATAGATGCAGAAAAGGCCTTTGACAAAATTCAACAGCACTTCATGCTAAAAACTCTCAATAAATTGGGTATTGATGGGACGTATCTCAAAATAATAAGAGCTATCTATGACAAACCCACAGCCAATATCATACTGAATGGGCAAAAACTGGAAGCATTCCCTTTGAAAACTGGCACAAGACAGGGATGCCCTTTCTCACCACTCCTATTCAACATAGTGCTGGAAGTTCTGGCCAGGGCAATCAGGCAGGAAAAGGAAATAAAGGGTATTCAATTAGGAAAAGAGGAAGTCAAGTTGTCCCTGTTTGCAGATGACATGATTGTATATCTAGAAAACCCCACTGTCTCAGCCCAAAATCTCCTTAAGCTGATTAGCAACTTCAGCAAAGTCTCAGGATACAAAATCAATGTATGAAAATCACAAGCATTCTTGTACACCAATCACAGACAGAGAGCCAAATCATGAGTGAACTCCCATTCACAATTGCTTCAAAGAGAATAAAATACCTAGGAATCCAACTTACAAGGGATGTGAAGG